>NW_006771242.1:1148626-1186492 GCF_000442215.2 Lipotes vexillifer
GAGAGGCCACAGCAGGAGCAGGCCCCGAGAAACAAAAAAAAAAAAAAAAAAAAAAAAAAAAAAAAAAAAAATTTAAAAAAAGAAAGGACTCCAGGGCTTCCCTGGTGGTGCAGTGGTTAAGAATCCACCTTCCAACGCAGGTGACACAGGTTCGAGCCCTGGTCCGGGAAGCTCCCACAGGCCACGGAGCAAGTAAGCCCGTGCACCACAACTACTGAGCCTACGCTCTAGAGCCCTCGAGCCACAACTACTGAAGCCCGTGTGCCAAAACTACTAAAGCCTGCACGCCTAGAGCCTGTGCTCTGCAACAAAAGAAGCCACCGCAATGAGAAGCTCGCGCACCACAATGAAGAGTAGCCGCCATTCACTGCAACTAGAGAAAGCCTGCGCGCAGCAACAGACCCAACTCAGCCAAAAATAAATAAATTAATTAATTAATTAATTAATTTTTTTAAAAAAGAAAGGACTCCAGAGGGAATTCCCTGGCAGTCCAGTGGTTAGGACTTCATGCTCTCACTGCTGAGCGCCCGGGTTCAATTCCTGATCCGAGAACTAAAATCCCACGTGGCCAAAAAAAAAAAAGGACTCCAGAGATTTGATAGTCAACCTAAGAGATGGTCACTGTGCAAAATCCCGGGCTCCATGAATAATTAGACAGCAGTAATGAACATAGCCGCTCTATAGGGCCACTTGCCTGAGGCACTTAGAAAATTCTGGCACATGCAAAGGCTACTGTTCACAAGGCCAATTACTCCAGTTTCACAAGATAGCTCATCAGTGCTTCCTTCTGTCACTCGTTCTAGTAGAAATAAGACTGTCTAAGAATTTTCATTTCTGCAGATGATTAAAATTCTTACAAGAGTTGTGTAATTTTCAGCTGGGGTAAAAGAGGTGGGGGGGAAGATAGGGGAGAGAGAAGGGAGGACTGTGGGGATGATTAAAAAAGAAAAAAGTCACAGTAGCTCAGAAAATTAAAAGTCATCCTCACAACAGTTAGAGACGAAAAACCAAAATTCCATGCAAAGAAAAATAAAGACCCTAATACTGGATTCAAAGATTCAAATAGCTCATTTTACAGTCAAACTAATATCACATTTCATGCAACACATTTGACACTGTTTATGCCTCATTTGCCACAAAAAGATCATGGTAAACAAAGATTACATTCCCCTTAAAGTTACTAGCTGAAACCAGGTGCAGTCAGGATTATTCAACCTTGAAAAAGTCATAATGAAGACAGGATATCTTCCCATATGCAAAGAGTAAGATTCTTTTCATAATTATGGAGCATTCAGCAACAACTGACTTACTTAGAATCTGTAAGAAAGTGAGAAACAATAACAGGGTCTTTAGGAGTACTTCGTTTTTATTAGCAACATTGATTTCACCAAAGCTCAGTGATCATTACCTGCTATCATGATGAAACTGTTCAACCCTCTGAGATTACAGGACTTTTTTTTTTTTGCGGTACGCGGGCCTCTCACTGTTGTGGCCTCTCCCGTTGCGGAGCACAGGCTCCGGACGCGCAGGCTCAGCGGCCATGGCTCACAGGCCCAGCCGCTCCGCGGCATGCGGGATCTTCCCAGACCGGGGCACGAACACGTGTCCCCTGCATCGGCCGGCGGACTCTCAACCACTGCGCCACCAGGGAAGCCCAAGACATTTTTTTTTTTTTAAGCCATCTTATTTAACCCGTTGGCATGAATCGCAGAGGACACAACTTCAGAAGTACCACAGAACAGCAGAGTGGATTACGAGTGAGAAGCCCTGAACTCTGCCACTGAGGCGCTGACCACTTTATCTTTTGGAGCCCCAGCTTCCTCTGCTTTAAGTGAGTAACTAGAGATGATGGTCTCTGAGGCCTTTTCCAGCAATAGAAACTCCCTTTTACCCTAGCATTTAGAAGACAGGCCAGTAACAGTCTGGTACCTCTTTCAACTGCAAAATATTTCCCAATAGCGGTTGAAAAGGCCTATCCATGACTATGGTCAGTACCAGAATTCAACAACAATACATACCATAAATCCGTTGCTTTGCAAATATAGCTGTGCTTCAACGTGCTTCAATCTTAACCTACAACATCCATTACTACAGATCAACACTAGTCAACAGAAATTTCTGTGATGATAGAATTCTTCCCTATCTGTGCTATCCATGGATAGGGTAGCTACTAGACACATGTAGCTACTGAGCACTTGAAATGTGACTAGTGGCTGAGAAGCTGAACTTTAAATTTTATTTCATTTTAATTAAACTTAAAGAGTTGCATGTGGCCAGTGGCTACCATAGTAGACAGCGCAGCTCTAGACCCCTGCCCTGCAAAATGATGCTGTTTTTTACTAAGAGTATCAACCAGTAAGCAATAGATAGAATAAACTCATTTTCACACAGGAAAGAGAGAGGGTTGTTGTTTCCTAAGGTTCTAATTTTTGGCAACTGACACCAGCAATCTGATGCTTTATATATGGATTTATGGAAGACCATCCACTTTTGTGTTAGCCATTCTTAATCCACAATGCTACAAGGCTTCAAGAGGCAGACTTGGTAATAGCAGCGAATGCAATGCTGATTCTCTGAAACCTTTCATGTGCATCTACAGAACTGTCGCTGTGCAGTTTATTTCAATGAACATTTTACTGAACATGTACTACGTACCTGGCATCATCCTAGATGCTGGAAATAAAAGGTCCCAGCCCTCCAGGAGTTTAAAGGCTTTGGGGGAAAAGACAACACAGAAGCAGATCTTTTCAAAATAATAATGACAAATGCTGCAATGGGTAAGGGTTCGATGGGGGTCACAGAAAGGGCTCTTAGGCCAGTTTGGAGGATTAGGAAATTTTGGGAGACCACACTGGGGCTGAGCCAGGTGAGGTCACTCTAGGCAGACAAATACAATGAATAAAAAGATATGGCATAAAGAGCAGCAGGTACATACAGCGAACTATTTCTAGGACACAAAAGTCCTACACAGCAGGCAATAGAAGCCTTGCTAAGTAACTTGGACTGTAAGTCGCAGGCAGCAGCCACTGCGGATTTTCTCTAACGAGGAAATGACGTCCTGAGCAATCACTCAGGCTGCAGTGTGGACGATGACACCTGAGGGATCAGTTAGGAGGCTGGGTTCAGTAGCAGGAAGGGCTCAAGGGTGGGAGTTGCGAGGAGAGAGAGAAGACAGCTTGTCTAGTTTAGAAGGAGAAAACTAATAAGACTTGGTGAGGCAAGTGACGAAAGGGGGGACTCAAGGCTGGCTCCCAGGTTTCTGGTTTTCATGGGACTGTTAATCAAGTCAGGGAATAAAAGCCAGCCTGGAACAGATATAGCAAAGCACAGGGAGTGGCACCAGGATGGGCAGGCCCGCCACGTCACCCAAGTCCAGTGAGCACCAGCCACGCTGCTGTGCTGCGTGGAGGTCACACGCACACACACGTGAAAATGGTGTCCCCTGAAGCGGTACGATGGGGCTCCCCTAGGTTTAATTTGCAAAGCCTCATGAAATCACACTTGGCGGCCCACCTTGCACCAGCGAGTTACAAAGCAGGCAAAGAGGCGAGAGGGTCTAACCAGATCATCTTGCCCTAGCTCAGGTAGATGAGATACCATTTCTAAGACTGCTTACATCTTTACCTCAGCAATGAACACATGGCAGTTTGCTACTCAAGCAGCTCCGCAGGAGTTTCAACTCTTTGATAAGCAGAGCATATTAATGCTGCTGCCCCCGCTCTGATGGTTAATACTCAGACTCCAGGAAATCACTTTGAAAAAATTCAGTTTGCATCTACCCTTACATCCAGAAACGGAACTGAATAAAGGCAACTGTTTAAGGGTGTATACTGTATTTTTTATGAATCTGACATGCCCTATCCTGCCCAGCCCCATAGTGAAGAAGTGCTCAAAGGAGCACAGCAGGAAACTAGAGAGCCTCCTGGCTCTTTGTGAGTCAGAATTCGTAGTATCAGCTCATTTGGAGGAGGACCTGGGAATTAGCCTGGATCCCTCCTTTCCGTTAACCGCCCCCCATCCATCCATCCATCCGCCAACGAGTTCATGTCGAAGTACATGTTACAGGCATTCGCTCCTCTCCTTCTCCACAGCCACCACTAGCGCAAGTAACTAGCACACCTGCCGTAGACGGACTGATCTCCAGAGCTTCCATACTCCCTGACTCCAACCCCGGGCGCACGCGCGTGCACACACACACACAGCGTTTTCTCCGCATAAACCAAAGGGTTCCTGTTAAAATGTAAACCCAACCATGGGTCCACTCAACCCCCTCACCCCTGCACCCTGCACTGAAAATCCTCCACTGCTCTTAGAGTAAGACCTCAACTCCTTAATACGACTTTTAAGGTCCTTTAGTATCTGGCCTTTGCTTTCTCTCCGACCTGACTTTCAGCCAGTCCTGTCGCTTGATTACTCTGCTACAACCATGCATGCCTCCTCCTTTCTCTCCCCAGGCCTCTGCAATTACGGGTTCCTCAGGCTGAAATACTCTCTCCTCGGCTCTGAACGTGCCTCAAATCTCAGCCCAACGGCCATTTCCTCAGACAGGCCTTCCCTGGCCATTCCCCAACTAACCGCCTTTACACCATTCATTAACTTACCTTATTTACTGCCTATCTCTCCCACCCTACTAGAACGTTAGCTCCACCAGGACAGGGAATTTGCCTAGCTTGCTCACCCCATCTTAGGGCCTGGCACAGGGCAGGTGTTCAAATTGCTGAAGGAACAAATTAAAGACTGATTCCACTTTAAGTAAAGTGCATTCCAATATGTTCAGATACATCAACAGTGAACTATAATACAAGCACACACTGCAAAACCACATATAACTGGTTTTGGGGATAAGTGCCTGTAAGGACTATTCACACCACAACTCCTCTCCATCCGGGTGTCTCACCCACTTTACAGTGCACGAGTGTTGCTCTTACTATGTACGTACATGAGGGCAGAGCCTGTTCCAATTACAATCACTAAAACACTTCAGAGAAAGGCGCTATTCCATATTAAAGACATCCAGTTACCGTATGTAACTATGATTACCTGGTTGGCTGTATGGATCTTCATAAGCATCCAGCCAATAAAACTGAAATACTTGTTCCTCATCTGCCCCTTTAACCAGTGGGAGGTGACTGGAATCCACTTGAACTTCCAGGGCTGAGAAACTGCTGTCATCTTCCTGATCAATGTCCCAACAAGAGACATCTGGGAGAAAACTTGCTCTGCAAAAATCACATTTTCAAAATCCTTTCAAAATCCGATGGGAAAATTGTAGCACTACTTGTCAGAAAAGTCATAAAATGCTCTTACGAGTAGGATATGGTCCCTTTCCCAGGATCTGCCTCATGTTTTGTCCCCTCTGCTGGCTCCCTCTCTTGGTCAGAGGTCTTGGCATCCACAGGCTCCACATCCACCTCCTCCGTTTCCATGGGCTCATCAAAGTCGCCATCTTCAAAATCCATTGCCCCCGACTCCTCCTGGTCAACTGTACACAATGCCAGCACCGGCTCTCCTGGGGGTGGCATCACACAATCCCATCATGTGCCGCTGCCAGGGAGCACAAAAGCTTCCCCTATGCTGCAACGGCAGCCTACCCCTTGCCCACATGCTATTTACATTTCTCTTCAATCTCCAAATTGGATGTTTTTAACTTTCCCTGCTATGAATTCAAACCTTTCACGCTGAAACTGGCTATTGCAAGCCCTTCAAATTCCCCCCACTTCCTCCTTCACGGGGCCTCCATCTTTTGACAGCACTTTGCAACTGCTTCACACCCTTGCAATTCTGCTTGACAGCAGACTTACCAGCAAATCCAGCACATTTAAGAGGAGCAGGGGTTAATGAAGCCTCCTTCCTTGAGACCGGGGAAGCGGTTTTTCCTGAAGGAGCTGCCTGTCAATGTTTTTAAATGTTTAGTCAGTTAGACCTGCATACTAAAAATACGCATCTGTCCTACCCTGACCAGAGATAATGACAGTTCCCATTTATAAAACGATTTTCTGTTTTATTAATGTAACATCTTCAATTATTTTATTGTTACCTAGGTTTACCCAAAAAACACTTGTTTCCAGAAGGAAAATTATTGCATTTAGCACAGCTGTAACACCTATAATAAACACGTACTAGTTACTACAAAATTTATTATGAAAAAAACAGGCACATGCTATTTTTGAAATATATGAAACTATAATATGAAACAGGAGTGCTAATTTAAAACAAAAGCAAGAACAAATTCAAAGGCATTTCGCTCACACAGAAAAGCAACAAAATAAGCTTTAAGCAATAATAAAAATCAAGATTGAAGGTATTTTCACACACTATACCTTGGGGGTGTGTATAGAGAAAGGATTCAGTGAAGCTCCACTGGATCCTTTCTTCTTCGGTATTACTACAGGTGGTGGAGTTATTTGAGGTGTCTAAAAGGAGGGGAAAGACAGACATTCACTGCCATGCTTGATTTACCACAAGACACAAAAAGTACGTTTCTTCCCCCAGTGAAGCCCAATGAGCAAAGCACTTTTCTCCTTCCCTGCTCCCCCCACAGATCTATATTCATGCAATGAGGTTACTATAGCAACAATACCACAGACTCACTAGAAAACCAGAATAGATATTGAATCCAGCCCTCATCAATTTTTTCTCTTTAAAACTTAACATACTTCTCCCTTACCCTTCCAGAATATTACATTTAAAAACTGTCAAGCTCGAACTACACAGTGTAGGTGTAAGTCATTTTAATCAAGGGTCACTTAGAAAGAAGCACATCTCTAAATGAGAGCTTAGTCTTGCTGTGAAACAGCCCAGTTGCAAATTTCAGTACAGATGAACCTGTCTGAGTTCTATCAGGGACAGCTCACTGACTCTTCCCTCAACCCCACTCGGAATTCAAGACGAGGATCTCACGCTGACTGTGCAGACTGACAGGCTTCAATCCATTTCGGGAACATACGTGGCAGCAACTGAGTGCAAGCAGTGTGCCTTCCCAGAACTGACTCATGTGGATTCTTACTACTTCAAACACAGCCCCACACGGCCCAATCTACACAATCACAGAGCCCAGAGTAGCTAGAAAGTACTCAGCTAAAATGGTGAAAAGAAACCAATTTGAAGGGCTTTGTTTTGGTTTTGGGGTTTGTTTTCTTTTGTTTTGTTTTTTGGTGGTGGTGTTGTCACTGAATTTTCTGTTTTGCATTCTAGTAATAGTCTGTTTTGTAAAATTACTGAATTGTTTCTTCAGCCCATGTCTCCTGAATATTTGACAACTCCTGGAGATTCACTTACCTCAGTGTTCAAATCCTGCAGAATATCACCTAGCAGATCATCCTTGGACAAGTCAACAGCTTTCTGGAAATTATAAAGGCAGGAAGAATGAGAAAGCCCTGCCCTTCATATTTTCACCCAGACCCCATGTCAGTGGAAGGAAGAACGCAGCCAGTCAGTCCTTGCCTCTTCATCCCTAACTCTGAGGGCTCCTCTACTATTCACAGATCTTAACCACCAGGGGCCTAAACATAACTCCTACACCCTGAGCCCCTGCCCTCAATTTTCAGCTTCATTCCATAATCCTCCTGCTAACCACCAAAATAAACACACTGTCAGTGCAGCTTTCTGGTTTAGTTTTCTCTTCTATCTCCAAGCCACAACCACTGAGGTGCCTCAATTCACCTAGAAATCTACATCCAACTTAGTGACTGAGATTGGGAAAACATTACTCAAATATTTGAGTTCAAACATATTGGGACTTCCCTGGCAGTCCAGTGGTTAGGACTCAGCACTTTCACTGCCGTGGGTCCAGGTTCAATCCCTGGTCAGGGAACAAAGATCCCACAAGCCACGTGGCACGGCCAAAAAAATTTAAAAATACAATAAAATAAAACTAAAAGCAACATTAAAAAAACATATTGACCACTTATTAACTGTATAATCAAACATTAAATATAATCAAAGATCAAAGACCAAGCTCATCTAGAACCAGGGGATTAGCCTAGCAGCCTTCATAAGATCAACTGGTTAGAGCTATGGGGAATCTGACAGAAAAGGTGAACTATGAAGAAACAGGACACTTCGCTTCAAAAAGGAAGAGGCAAATATAAGAAAACCATGAGACGCACATCTGCAGTTTTCTTCCCAGCACTGGCAATGAACATTGACTTGATATTGTTCGGTTTTGTCACCATGGCCTTCTTGACATTCCTCTTGTCTTTGCTGCATGCTTTATCATTTTTTCCTGTTAGAAGAAAATTTGTTTAGAAACACGCACCAGCAAAAATCAAAATGGAAAACCAAAAGCCCAGTCACCTAACCTCTGTATATGAGACTATGACAAGAAAAATGTTAAAAACTCAAAATACAAAACTATGAGACTTTAATGCAAGGTACACAGGAAAGAACCTTTAAAATGAGCTGAATTCAGGACAACTTGACTAAATGTTACTACAGAAACTGATGAAATGTCAGTCAAATATCAGGATGAGTTAAGTGGGACTGTTTAATTGCTGCTGTTAATGTAAATAAAAAGCTTTTTAAAAGGTGGGTGGGTTTTTTTTCCCCCATAGAAATAAAAAGATCAAGCTCATCTGGTTCCAGGGGATTAGGCTTGCAGTCTTCATGAGATCATTTTAGTGTGATACTGACTCTGACAGGAAAACTGAACTACGAAAAAACAAGATCACCAGTTACGGTACTGTAGCATCCTAGTTTCCATTTTATGAGGAACGCACGTCCTAGCAACACTAAACAGCATGGAGACATTTGTTCCATAAAGAACAACTTGTGCCATATGTTTTCTCGTCTGGGCATGTGGAAACCACCTGCAAACTCCTCTACTACTGTCAATTTTACTCTCGCTTTCTGACTCATCCCAGAGCAGCCTCCACCTACAAGACCTAGAATGAATAGTTAACATAGTGTGGTAGTGCCATATGAATAAACAGATCAGATGAAACAGAATATGGAGTCTAGATAAAGACCAAATTACTTATGGAAAATTAGCATAAAACAAAGGTAACATCTCATATTACTGGGGAAAAGATGGACATTTTAATAATTAGTGTTGGCTACCCATTTGTAAAGAAGTAAATCAGTATAAACACCAGGCAGATCACAGGTCAAAATTTTAAAAATGAAAAAATAAAAAAAAATAAAAAAACAAATAAAATTTTAAAAATGAAATTATACAAATACTTTAGTAAAAAAGGCAAATTCCTTGTAACCTGGACGTGGGGAAAGTCTTTCTATCTATGATTCAAAATCCATCTGCAAGAAAAAAAAGAAAGGATCGATCGACAGATGCAATTATATCAGAAACCAGTTTAAAGACAAAACAGAAGAAAATTTTTGCAATATGTTTTGCAGAGAAAAAACCAATTTCACTGATATTAAAAAAAAAGGCCAGTGGAATTCCCTGGCAGTCCATTTGATAGGACTCCACGCTTCCACTGCAGGGACCCAAGTTCGATCCCCTGATCAGGGAACTTAAGATCCCACAAACCGCATGATATGGCCAGAAAAAAAAAGGCCAAAAACCCAAAGGAAATGTGGGCAATAAATACTAACATATGGTTCACATTAAAAAAATATACAGGGCTTCCCTGGTGGCACAGTGGTTAAGAATCTGCCTGACAATGCAGGGGACTCGGGTTTGAGCCCTGGTCCAGGAAGATCCCACATGCTGCAGAGCAACTAAGCCCGTGCACCACAACTACTGAGCCTATGCTCTAGAGCCCGCGTGCCACAAATACTGAAAGCCTGCGTGCCTAGAGCCCGTGCTACACAAAAAGAGAAGCCACCGCAATGAGAAGCCCACGCACTGCAATGAAGAGTAGCCCCTACTCGCTGCAACTAGAGAAAAGCCCACGTGCAGCATCGAAGACCCAACACAGCCAAAAAAGTAAAATATATAAACAGCTATTAAGTTTTATGAAGATACCCAACTTCATACGTAAAAGAAATCGAGATGAAAACCACACCAAGATGTCATTTCTTGCATATTAGAGTGGCAAAAATGTGAAAGCTTGACAACACATTCTCACCACATTCTACTGGTGAGGCCATAATGTGCAAATGGACACTCATATGTTGTTCATGGGAGTGTAAAATGGGACAACTCCAATGGAGAAGAAATTGGCAATATCTCATGAAACTTCATGTGCATGTCCTCTCTGAGCCAGCAATCCCACCTCTAGGAATTTTCCCTGAGGAAAATACCATATGCATAGTTATTCAATGTAGTATTATGTGCAAGAGCTAATTACTGAAAATCTAAATGTTCATTGAAGAATACCAAATGGGAGACTTCTGGGAAGATGGCCGAAGAGTAAGATGCGGAGATCACCTTCCTCCCCACAGATACACCAGAAATACATCTACACGTGGAACAACTACAGAACACCTACTGAACGCTGGCAGAAGACCTCAGACCTCCCAAAAGGCAAGAAACCCCCCACATACCTGGGTAGCGCAAAAGAAAAAAGAATAAACAGAGACAAAAGGATAGGGCCGGGACCTGCACCAGTGGGAGGGAGCTGTGGAGGAAAGGTTTCCACATACTAGGAAGCCCCTTCGCAGGCGGAGACTGCAGGTGGCGGAGGGGGAAGCTTTGGAGCCGTGGAGAGCACAGCAACAGGGGTGTGTGGGGCAAAGCGGAGATTCCCACACAGAAGATCGGTGCCGACCGGCACTCACCAGCCCGAGAGGCTTGTCTGCTCCCCCGCTGGGGCGGGCAGGGCTGGGAGCGATGGAGCACAGGGAGAGGACTGGGGTTGGCGGCGTGAACACAGCCTGCAGGGGGCTAGTGCGCCACGGCTGGCCGGGAGGGAGTCCGGGGAAAACTCTGGACCTGCTGAAGAGGCAAGAGACTTTTTCTTCCCTCTGTTTCCTGGTGCACGAGGAGAGGGGATTAAGAACGCTGCTAAAGGGAGCTCCAGAGACGGGTGCGTGCCGCGGCTAAAAGCGCGGACCCCAAAGACAGGCATGAGACGCTAAGGCTGCTGCTGCCACCAAGAAGCCTGTGTGCGAGCACACGTCACTACCACACCCCCCTTCCGGGGAGCCTGTGCAGCCCGCCACTGCCAGGGTCCCGTGATCCAGGGACAACTCCCCCGGGAGAATGCACAGCACGCCTCAGGCTGGTGCAACGTCACGCTGTCCTCTGCTGCCAAAGGCTCGCCCCACACTCTATGCCCCTCACTACCCCCGGCTTGAGTGAGCCAGAGCCCCCGAATCAGCGGCTCCTTTATCCCCGTCCTGTCCAAGCGAAGAACAGATGCCCTCCAGCGACCTACACGCAGAGGCAGGGCCAAATCCAAAGCTGAGCCCCTGGGAGCTGTGAGAACAAAGAAGAAAAAGGGAAATCTCTCCCAGCAGCCTCAGGAGCAGCGGATTAAAGCTCCACAGTCAACTTGATGTACCCTGCTTCTGTGGAATACATGAATAGACAACAAATCATTCCAAATTAAGGAGGTGGACTTTGAGAGCAAGATTTATGATTTTTTCCCCTTTTCCTCTTTTTGTAAGTGTGTATGTGTATGCTTCTGTGCGAGATTTTGTCTGTATAGCTTTGCTTCCACCATTTGTCCTAGGGTTGTAGACGTCCGTTTTTTTGTTTTTTGGTTTTTTAAAAAATTTTTTTCTTAATAATTACTTTTTATTTTAATAACTTTATTTCATTTTACTTTATCTTCGTTCTTTCTTTCCATCCTTCCCTCCTTGAGACAACGAATCATCCCAAATTGAGGAGGTGGACTTTGAGAGCAAGATTTATGATTTTTTCCACTTTTCCTCTTTTTGTGAGTATGTGTATGCTTCTGTATAGCTTTGCTTCCACCATTTGTCTTAGGGTTCTATCCGTCTTTTTTTTTTTTTCTCTTAATAATTACTTTTTTATTTTAATAACTTTATTACATTTTACCTTATTTTATTTTACTTTATCTTCTTTTTTTCCTTCCTTCCCTCCTTCCTTCCTTCCTCCCTCCCTCCCTTCTTTCTTGCTTACTTTCTATCCTTCTTTCTTTCTTTCTACTTCTACTAATTCTTTCTTTCTACTTTCTCTCCCTTTTCTTCTGAGCTGTGTGGATGAAAGGCTCTTGGTGCTCCAGCCAGGAGTCAGTGCTGTGCATCTGAGGTGGGAGAGCCAACTTCAGGACACTGGTCCACAAGAGACCTCCCAGCTCCACGTAATATCAAATGGCAAAAATGTCCCAGAGATCTCCATCTCACCACCAAGACCCAGCTTCACTCAACGATCAGCAAGCTACAGTGCTTGACAACCCTATGCCAAACTAGCAAGACAGAAACACAACCCCACCCATTAGCAGAGAGGCTGCCTAAAATCATAATAAGGCCACAGACACCCCAAAACACACCACCAGACGTGGACCTGCCCACCAGAAAGACAAGATTCAGCCTCATCCACCAGAACACAGGCACTAGGTCCCCTCCACCAGGAATCGTACACAACCCACTGAACCAACTTTACCACTGGGGACAGACACCAAAAACAACGGGAACTATGAACCTGCAGCCTGCAAAAAGGAGACCCCAAACACAGTAAGATAAGCAAAATGAGAAGACAGAAAAACACACAGCAGATGAAGGAGCAAGACAAAAACCCACCAGACCTAACAAATGAAGAGGAAATAGGCAGTCTACCTGAAAAAGAATTCAGAATAATGATAGTAAAGATGAGCCAAAATCTTGGAAATAGAATAGACAAAATGCAAGAAACATTTAACAAGGACCTAGAAGAACTAAAGATGAAACAAACAATGATGAACACCACAATAAATGAAATGAAAAATACTCTAGGTGGGATCAATAGCAGAATAACTGAGGCAGAAGAACGGATAAGTGACCTGGAAGATAAAATAGTGGAAATAACAACTGCAGAGCAGAATAAAGAAAAAAGAATGAAAAGAACTGAGGACAGTCTCAGAGACCTCTGGGACAACATTAAACGCACCAACATTCGAACTATAGGGGTTCCAGAAGAGAAAAAGAAAGGGACTGAGAAAATATTTGAAGACATTATAGTTGAAAACTTCCCTAATATCAGAAAGTAAATAGTTAATCAGGTCCAGGAAGCACAGAGAGTCCCATACAGGATAAATCCAAGGAGAAATATGCCAAGACACATATTAATCAAACTGTCAAAAATTAAATACAAAGAAAACATATTAAAACCAGAAAGGGAAAAACAACAAATAACACACAAAGGAATCCCATAAGGTTAACAGCTGATCTTTCAGCAGAAACTCTCCAAGCCAGAACGGACTGGCAGGACATATTTAAAGTGATGAAGGAGCAAAACCTGCAACCAAGATTACTCTACCGAGCAAGGATCTCATTCATATTTGATGGAGAAATTAAAACCTTTACAGACAAGCAAAAGCTGAGAGGTCAGCACCACCAAAGCAGCTCTACAACAACTGCTAAAGGAACTTCTCTAGGTAAGAAACACAAGAGGGCTTCCCTGTTGGCACAGTGGTTGAGAGTCCGCCTGCTGATGCAGGGGACACAGGTTCGTGCCCCGGTCCGGGAGGATCCCATGTGCCGCGGAGCGGCTGGGCCCGTGAGCCATGGCCACTGAGCCTGCACGTCCGGAGCCTGTGCTCTGCAACGGGAGAGGCCACAACAGTGAGAGGCCCGTGTACCGCCAAAAAAAAAAAAAAGAAACAGAAGAAAAGGAAAAGACCTACAATAACGAACCCAAAACAATTAAGAAAATGGGAATAGCAACATACATATCGATAATTACCTTAAATGTAAATGGACTAAATGCTCCCACCAAGACAGATTGGCTGAATGGATACAAAAACAAGACCCATATATGTGCTGTCTATAGAGACCCACTTCAGACCTAGGGACACATACAGACTGAAAGTAAGGGGATGGAAAAAGATATTTCATGCAAATGGAAACCAAAAGAAAGCTGGAGTAGCAATTCTCATATCAGACAAAATAGACTTTAAAATAAAGACTATTAGAAGAGACAAAGAAGGACACTACATAATGATCAAGGGATCAATCCAAGAAGATATAACAATTGTAAATATTTATGCACCCAACATAGGAGCACCTCAATACATAAGGCAAATACTAACAGCCACAAAAGAGGAAATCAACAGTAACACATTCATAGTAGGGGACTTTAACACTCCACTTTCACCAATAGACAGATCATCCAAAATGAAAATAAATAAGGAAACACAAGCTTTAAATGATACATTAAACAAGATAGACTTAATTGATATTTATAGGACAGTCCATCCAAAAACAACAGAATACACATTTTTCTCTAGTGCTCATGGAACATTCTCCAGGATACATCATATCTTGGGTCACAAATCAAGCCTTGCTAAATTTAAGAAAACTGAAATTGTATCAAGTAACTCTTCCGACCACAACGCTATGAGACTAGATATCAATTACAGGAAAAGATCTGTAAAAAATACAAACACATGGAGGCTAGACAATACACTACTTAATAACGAAGTGATCACTGAAGAAATCAAGGAGGAAATTAAAGAATACCTAGAAACGAATGATAGTGGAGACACGACAACCCAAAATCTATGGGATGCAGCAAAAGCAGTTCTAAGAGGGAAGTTTATAGCAATACAATCCTACCTTAAGAAACAGGAAACATCTCGAATAAACAACCTAACCTTGCACCTAAAGCAATTAGAGAAAGAAGAACAAAAAACCCCAAAGTTAGAAGGAAAGAAATCATAAAAATCAGCAATAAATGAAAAAGAAATGAAGGAAACGATAGCAAAGATCAATAAAACTAAAAGCTGGTTCTTTGAGAAGATAAACAAAATTGATAAACCATTAGCCAGACTCATCAAGAAAAAAAGGGAGAAGACTAAAATCAACAGAATTAGAAATGAAAAAGGAGCAGTAACAACTGACACTGCAGAAATAAAAAAGATCATGAGGGATTACTACAAGCAACTTTATGCCAATAAAATGGACAACCTGGAAAAAATGGACAAATTCTTAGAAAGGCACAACCTGCCAAGACTGAATCAGGAAGAAATAGAAAATATGAAGAGACCAATCACAAGCACTGAAATTGAAACTGTGATTAAAAAGAGTCATGTACCAAAATGTTTGTTGCAGCTCTACTTACAATAGCCCGGAGATGGAAACAACCTAAGTGGCCATCATCAGATGAATGGATAAAGAAGATGTGGCACATATATACAATGGAATATTACTCAGCCATAAAAAGAAACAAAATTGAGATATTTGTAATGAGGTGGATAGACCTAGAGTCTGTCATGCAGAGTGAAGTAAGTCTGAAAGAGAGAGACAAATACCGTATGCTAACACGTATATATGGAATTTAAGAAAAAAAAAGTCATGAAGAACCTAGTGGTAAAACAGGAATAAAGACACAGACCTACTAGAGAATGGACCTGAGGACATGGGGAGGGGGAAGGGTAAGCTGTGACAAAGCGAGGGAGAGGCATGGACTACCAAACGTAAGGTAGATAGCTAGTGGGAAGCAGCCGCATAGCACAGGGAGATCAGCTCGGTGCTTTGTGACTGCCTGGAGGGGTAGGATAGGGAGGGTGGGAGACGCAAGAGGGAAGAGATATGGGAACATATGTATATGTGTAACTGATTCATTTTGTTGTAAAGCAGAAACTAACACACCATTGTAAAGCAATTATACTCAAATAAAGATGTAAAAAAGAAAAGAAAAGAAAACCACATGAATAAACCCTGGTACATCCATACAATGGAATACTATGCAGCTATACAGAAATGAGCAAGCAAGAAAGAAAGCCCTCTATGTGCTGGTATGCAGAGATTTTCAGGCTATCTTTTATTTTTAGCATTTCAGAATTTTCATTTTTTTCTGCATTATCAATACAGTTTTATTTCTTTTTCGTTTTCCTTTTTTAATTGAAGTATAGTTGATGTAGGATATCTTCTTAAGTGAAAAAATGCCAAGTACAAAAGTATCTATAGAAAATATCCTTTGTGTAAGAAAGCAAATAAAAATACATACACATAATTCCATTCCTCAGCATATGCCCAAAAGAATTAAAAACAAGTGTTCAAACAAAAACTGGTATACAAAAGTTCATAGCAGCACTGGTCACAATAACCAAAACATGGAAACAACCCACTGCACTACAACTAATAAATGAATAAACAAAATGTGGTCTATCCTTACAATCTAATAGTATTCAGCCCTAAAAAGGAATGAAGTACTGATTCATGCTACAACATGAACGAACCCTGAAAACACTATGCTAAATGAAACAGGTCAGACACAAATGTCCACATAATTGCATGATTCCAACTGTATGAAATATTCAAAATAGGAAATCCAGAGACAGAAATCGGTTAGCAGTTGCCAGGGGCTGAGGGAAGGAAGACTGGGGAATGACTGCTTAATGGTTATGAGTTTCCATCTGGGGTGAAAGAATGTTCTGCAACTAGATAATGGTCATGGTTGCAAACACTGTTAATGCACTAAATGTCACAGATGATAAATTTTCTGTTATGTACTTTTCATGTGCCTAAGACTATGAAAAGATTTGTAGCACATTTGTGAAAAACATAAGACAGGGGAATTTAATTTTTTAAAGAGATCATTTGGAGCAGTTTGAAAAGAGAATATAAGCAATGGTCAAAATGTTTAGTAAACAAAATTCAGGTCCTAATAAAAAGTATCAAAACAGAAGGTCAACAGAGGTTTGACTAGCAAGGAAGGCTTCACTAAGGGGCTTTAATCTCACCATTGTCGGTTAGCAGGAATTAGATAGGACAACAGGAAACAGAGAAAGAACAGGAGTCAACATTTGAGATGAAATTCTTCCACAATTTTAGGGCTTCGGTTTTGTTTTTGCTTTTTTCTTTGTTTTTTTTCTTGGCCGCGCCACGCAACACGCGGGATCTTAGATCTTAGTTCCCCAAGTAGGGATCGAACCCAGGCCCCCTGCAATGGAAGCGCGGAGTCTTAACAACTCGACCGCCAGGGAAGTCCCCAGTTTGATTTGTTTTATTCATTTTCCCACTGACTTTTCTTCATTGGGATTTAGTTGATGTTTTTCTCTGTTTGAAAACAACATGCCAGGGACTGGATCTACACCAAAAAGAGTTGACCTTTTACTCCCAGGCAAAACTCTATGATTTCTTCTAAGTGTTTAAAGTGGATTGCAGAATTCCATTTCCATTCTGAAGATCTTGGGACCTTACTGGGCTCCTTGGGAGACACTGAAACAGCAGCGACTTGTGGGTGAATGGTGACAAAGCATGGAATAGATTTCTAAGATTAGTTCTTCTTCAGAAGTTCAAGTCATTCTCTCCACTGACGTATTAGTGGGAAACGGTAATATAATGATTACAGAAACAGAGATGGTTCATTTATTCAATAAATGCTGCACATTTTCTTTGCACTTGCTATTGTGATCAGCATTGAGATGATCAGGACGTGGGTCCTTTCCTCAAGAACCTCCCTGTCCAGTCCAATCTCCTAATTTACAGCTGACAAAACTAATGTCCAGAGAGGTGATGGGACTCATTCAAGATGATATAATTAACAACAACGCCAGAAACTAACACAAACCTCCTCACTTCACGGAGGTGAAAAATCACATGGGTTCACTTCATCCTCTTCTTCATGGACTCATAAAAATTAGGAATAACACAATTAGCCACACTACTATCTAATGGTAGGTACCAGTGTGTAGCGTTCCTACATGACACAGGTTGGCAGAAACCAGGAAGATGACCCACATAATTTAACTAATGAATGAACGAATAACATCCCACATGAAAAAAAATATACAACCTTATTTTTTTGTAAAGGGGAACACAGGAAGGATAATTAGAAACTAATAAAAATGGTTACCTATGGAGATGGGGAGAAATGAAGTAGAGAGCATAGAGGTGAGAGTAAAACTTATCTCGTCTATTTCTTGAATATCATTTTGATTTTTAAGCCATAAAAATGTTTTACAATAGTCAAAAACTAAAATTAAAACAAAAGGAAAAAAAAGGATATTTTTAAAAGCCTAAATTCAAATACAAGCAAAAACAAATGAACCTGTGTAATAAACTGATACTACAGCACACAGAAAAAAATTACTTCATATAGCTTCTAAACACAATACCGTCACCATACACCCTCAGTAGGATATATGCCAAGAACAAATAAAACTGCAAAGAGGACTTCCCTGGTGGTCCAGTGGTTAAGACTCCGTGATTCCACTGCAGGGGGCACGGGTTCAATCCCTGGTGGGGGAAGTTCCCCATACCGTGCACTGCAGCCACAAAAAAATTTTTTAAACTGCAAAGAAATTGTAAACTTTACTTAGAAGGGTTGTTGCTAGAGGTATAGGTTTAGTAATTCTAAAATTCCCAAAATTATTCTGAGTATATTTTAGAAGACAAGGGTTTTCACTGAGGGTGAAGCTAAATACAAATATAGATTGGGAAAATGAAGTACCCTGTGGTTTTACACTTGAATCGAATGTATCAGTATGAATTCACAGCATACATGTATATATAATCTCCTAGCTCTGTTCACTGAAAGGGCCTAGAAACCATTACATCCCAGGAGCAACGAGCACATCCCTCCCCCAGATCTGCTACCATTCTCTACTAAAAGGGACCATGATTCTTGGGAGAAATGGGTGATTCCAGGTCTAGGACAGGAATCACCCAAGGAGAACCTGGAACATCTTGTTGGCCCAGAAAGCAAGCAAATGCTCAAAGACTGATGAGACCATGTCAAAAAGAGAGTAGAGCCAGCTCAAAGGGTCTCCCACTGCCAAATTTGCACATCAAACAGAAAAAACGATGATAATGGATACTGAACTCTAACAGCACTTTTATTTAAATCCCTGAGTTTGAAATGCTAATTTAAAAAAAGAGAGTAAGGGGAATTCCCTGGCAGTCCAGTGGTTACCACTGGGCACTCTCACTGCCGGGCCAGGTTCAATCACTGGCTGCGGAACTAAGATCCCGCAAGCTGCAGGGCGTCGCCAAAAAAAAAAAAAAAAAACGGGTAAGGATCATCAGTAGAGGCTGAAAGCACTGGGTAAAAGTTGGTGGGAAAAAGGGATATACACACACTGTCTCAAATTATCACCCCTATTTCCATTAATTACAAAGGTGGAAAGGTAGCTTCACAAGGAAGAGATCTGACAAACATCATCTTAAACCAAGAGATCAAACTTCTTTTCACCAGTAGTGGGACAAACTGACCTTATGTGTCCCTGATATGAGTGGCAAGGACACAACTTCATGTAAATTTTATTTTTGTCAAAATATTTAACCTGATTCTAAGCACAAAAAGACAATCAGGCAAATCCCAGGTTGTGGGACATTCAAAAAAACAACCAGCCCGGTCGTTTTTTGGGGTTTTTTAAATTTTATTTTTGGCCACACAACATGGCTTGCCAGGATCTTAGTTCCCCGACCAGGGATCGAACCCACACCCTCGGCAGTGAAAGCATGGAGTCCTAACCACTGGACCCCCAGGGAATTCCCTGGTCCCTTTAAAAATGTGTCATGAAAGACACTGGGCCAGAGGGGGAGGAAGGAGGGATGGTGCTGCTCTACACTAAATAAGACTAAAGAGACATGAAAAGCCAAGTGGACACTGCATTTTTAAAAACAGTTATAAAAGACATTATTGGGCTAACTGGGGAAATCTTAATATGGACAAAATCTTAGATAACATCCTGAGAATGGTACTGTGACTAAAAAGACAAGAACCCTTGTTCTTAGGAGATCACCACTGAAGCATGTCTACAACTTACTTTCAATAAATTCACCAAAAACAAAGTCTGCATGTATGTGTCTGGGAAAGCGGAAGAGGGACAAAGTGAATAAATGTTATAAAATGTTAATAATCTACAAATTAAGATGCAGACTTTCTGAAAAGGGTAGAGAGCACAGATTTTAGGTTTCGTGGTCACACACGTCTCTTAAGCTGTTGCATATTCTTCTTTGAATTTTTCTTTTCTTTTTTTACACACACTTTAAAAAAGTAAAAGCCATTCTTAGCTTGAGGGCTATATAGTAACAGGTATGATTTCCTTCTGGGGTAATGAAATTGTGGTGATGGCTGTACTACTGTAACTATACTGAAAGCCACTGAAATGTTCACTTTAAATAGGGGAATTGTATGGTATGTTAATTATGTCTCAATAAAGCTGTTCAAAAATAAACGGGCCATAAGTGGGCCATAAACAAACTGGCCGTAAGTGGGCCACAGAGTGCTGACCAGTGATCTACCACTTGGTGGTAATAATGAACCAAACCATAAAAACAAATACTGAAGGGAATTTTCCCCTCTCATTTTACAGGAACTAAATCAGGCTTGTTTACTCAAAAAAATTTTTTTGCCAATGATTGTGTAGCTAAGAAACTATGACACATACATTCATATCATTTTAAATTTCAATTAAACAAAGCAAGTCGACAGAAGTTCTAAACCTTGTTATTGTACTGTACTTCTATCAAAGAGCTAAAATTCTAAGTATGTCACTTCAGTAGGAATAAAAAGATATCAATTCTTGCAGCCCCCAAAATTAGCAAGTCTAAAATGACCACAGGACTAAAAGTTCCAAAATAAGTAAGACTAAACTCTTTGGAAAACAGAGACATGATACTTCATTTCCTGGTTGTTTACGCTTTTTGCATTTAATTTTATACATAACTACACTTCTTTCAACATTAGAACATTTTTTATACTGAAAAACAATTGTGGTAGGTCCTTTTTCCTTAAAGAAACTGTGTCAAAGTACCAAGTCATCTGAAATTTTAGACAATTCTGTATATCTCAAAATGCAGATACCTTTCTCATGGGAATCAAGGGCATGATCTTCAAGGTCATCATCAAAAATCTCTCGGCCATCCTCCACATAGCCAATACCATCTGCAGGAACAAAATTTAATATCGGGATCAAATTTCTAAAATTGGCCAATAATATTTTAGCCATGACAAAAAGATTTAAAAAAACCCTTTTATACCCACTCAGAGGTTCTCCTGGCCCAGGCCATTTTTAAGTGCAGCAGAATCCTGTTCAACCAGAAGTCAGATGAAACACAGCACCCACACAGGTTTTCTGAGTCAAAACAAAAGGATATACAGTTGACCCTTGAACAACCTGGGGGTTAATCCACACATAACTTACAGTCAGCCATCAGTATCCACAGTTCTTCCAAATCTGCGGTGAATTCAACCAACCACGGACCATGTAGTACTGTAGTATTTAATATTGAAAAATATCCATATACAAGTGGACCCAAGCAGTTCAAACCCATATTGTTCAAGGATCAACTGTATACTATGCCTATTTAGGTGAACTAAGGTAATCATTTGGCCCATAGGATCAAAGTTTGCCACAATAGGACGCTTTACAGTACTTCTACTCTACCAGAAGAATAAAAAGTAAAAGAATCGGGCTTCCCTGGTGGCGCAGTGGTTGAGAGTCCACCTGCCGATGCAGGGGACGCGGGCTCGTGCCCCGGTCCGGGAAGATCCCACATGCCGCGGAGCAGCTGGGCCCGTGAGCCATGGCCGCTGAGCCTGCGCGTCCGGAGCCTGTGCTCCGCAACGGGAGGGGCCACAACAGTGAGAGGCCCACGTACCGCAAAAAAAAAAAAAAAAAAAAAAGGTAAAAGAATCAAGATCACCAGAAGTCGGGCTTCCCTGGTGGTGCAGTGGTTAAGAATCCGCCTGCTGATGCAGGAGACACGAGTTCGATCCCTGGTCTGGGAAGATCCCACATGCCACAGAGCAACTAAGCCCTTGCGCTACAACTACTGAGCCTGGAAAGCCGGCAATATAGCTGAGTTCAATTACAGAAGTAGGAACAAAAATATAGTGGCAGGCACAGTCTACACCCCCCTCCCTCTGCTCCGCAGTCAGCACTCACATGCCCAAGAAGTCAAGTCCCACAAACAGGAACCATCGAGCTTTCCACAAGGGCTGTAAGAACATGGGGACCAGCCTCTGCCCGGGGCCCCTGCCGAAGTTACTCTTCACGAGTACAGTCTCCTATAATCCTCACAGCCATTCTGTGAGATAGAGTTTTCCTACGCCCCATCACATGGGGATGGCCCACAGGTTCCGTCCAATTGCTACAGTCATTTCCTGGAGGATTTATACTATAGCCTGAGGTATGTGCCTGGCTTCTCCAAAATGTCCCTCAATAAACTTCCTATTTTTCTGATTCCACACCCTCAAATCATGCATTTGAGGAAAACCCAAACCAAAAGTATGACCTTAAGTTAGCGCCTTACATCTGCCCAAGCAAAGCAGCAACTCCACCGAGTGAGAAGCTACGAAAAGCAAATGATACAGTGCCTGGCAGGCAGTTTCTTCCCACATACCATCATCCACGATCCAGTCGTCATCCTGGCGGGCCTGGACCAGCTTCGAGTACTGTTCCTCATCGACTTCTTCATAAACACTTGTGAAGTCCTCTACCTGCCATCGTACAAGTTTGAGAGAGCTTCAAGTGGAGTGAAAGTGTTAAACAATTCTGATGAAAAAACTGTCAAATTCAAAGTGGAACAGCAGCCTGAAGGAGTAGCTGCAACCAAATCATGAGTTCTGACATTCAACACCACTGCAGGATTTTCCTTAAATAGACATCAATTAACTTAGTATTCCTTTTAGGTGGGTGTTAACATAAGATATTAAATGATTCCATTAGCATAATATACTTGTCACACCAGCAATTACTCATCTACTTCATAAAAAACAAACTGAATTATAGCCAATTCTTCATTAGCTGCTTTGGGGATTAGTCACTTGTAATTTTGAGACTGGTTTCTCCTGTACTTGGCAAACCTGTAAGACATGCCACCTCCCTCTCCACTAGCTGATGGTGCCCCACAAATAGAAAATAATCTTAATAACTGTTCAACCAACCAAATGTAATTCAAAAGGAAAATGTCCCCCATCCATCCCCCTCCAAAAATCAGCAAAACACACACTACGGGTACACCAGAAATGGGTTTTGAGTGATCCCTATTTGTATTACCACTGATTCCCCACCATTTTCAGGTCTTAAAAACTGAGGGCAAGTGCGGAGAGAATGGCAAGGCCTGCAATCACATGGGCTGCCCGACCGCCAGAAGGCCAGAACACCACAAACTACAGGCCTGAAGAGAGCAGACCACCTGAGCACAGTTAAAGCAACAGACAGCATAGATGCACACCACTGCAGTGAGAATTTGGCGGGCTCCCATCTCCCAGATGAGAATTTGGTGGACTGGTTAGCAAGAACTTAAAGATACCTCGTTAAAAACTCCCCCTTAGGGCTTCACTGGTGGCGCAGTGGTTGAGAGTCCGCCTGCCGATGCAGGGGATGCGGGTTCGTGCCCCGGTCTGGGAAGATCCCACATGCCGCGGAGCGGCTGGGCCCGTGAGCCATGGCCGCTGAGCCTGTGCGTCCGGAGCCTGTGCTCCGCAACGGGAGAGGCCACAACACTGAGAGGCCCGCATACTGCAAAAAAAAAAAAGAAAAACAAAAACTCCCCCTTCTCTTGAGAGTTCTGCCTTTTCAAGTGGTGACTGGAGGAAACGACCAACTCCATCTGAAGAGCTAAGACTCTAGGAAAAAACACCTGGACACAGAGCTTTGAGAGCCTGATGGGTAGAGTTGACTGGATTTCTGCCACACCTACCGGGCTTATAGTAATTACAGGATTAAGCTCAGTTTTTACCTCCGGTTTAATCTACTCAACAGGGATCACCGGCAAACACTGATCTGGCCTTTGATCATTTGATGACAGAAACTACCTGCCCTACCAAATTAAGTTTTTTGACAACCCAAACACAAACTAGTCTAATTAAAATGACTGTACTGACCAACTTTCTTTTTGAGGGGAGAGGGAACTGGCAAGGTTAGCTTTGTTGGCTTAAGTCTATTATGCATACTGTGTCTCTCGTTTAAGCAACTCATTTATATACTATCAAAAGACATCGGAAAACTATTTTTAAAAATCATTTTGGGGGCTTCCCTGGCGGCGCAGTGGTTGAGAGTCTGCCTGCCGATGCAGGGGACACGGGTTCGTGCCCTGGTCCGGGAGGATCCCACATGCCGTGGAGCGGCTGGGCCCATGAGCCATGGCCGCTGAGCCTGCGCGTCCGGAGCCTGTGCTCCGCAACAGGAGAGGCCACAGCAGTGAAAGGCCCGCGTGCCGCAAAAAAAAAAAAAAAAAAATCATTTTGAGTTAAAAAGTCATTTTGACTCAATCTCTAAAAACACTGCTACTGCTCAGCTTGAACTCTTAGAGCCACGCCATTAACATCAGTGATTAATGGGAAATCAGTCACATTGTGTCAACGTCTGAAATGCCCCACAGAACTCCTTTATAGAAGTACCTACATTAAAAATGCTTTACTCTTGCTTTACTGTAATCCTTTTAGCAACCCTTTATGATCTGGTTGACTCCCTTAACTTGAATGAATGGTGCCAAATGACAAAAATCCTCTTCTACTTACTTACTAGCCCAATACAGAATAGGCCATGGCTAAACAGGCACATTCTGAAGCCAGGCTGCCTGGGTTCCAATCAAGGCTCTGCCACTGTGACCTCAGATACCTCCCATGCCAAATGCTGCTAATCACAGTATCTAATTTTATACGATATTGGAAGGATTAAATAAATGAACATATTTGTAAAAGCACTTAGAACAGTGTTAGCTGAAAAACTGCATTAGTTGTTATTATTGTTGCTGGTATTATTATTTTCTCATATTAATCACTTTCCAGCCCTGAGGCAGTTAAGATCCTCAGGGAGTGCCCTCAATGTGAAGCTAGACAACGTTGTGCAGACGGTACCAATCTGCTTTTCTACCTGCAGGGCATCGACAGTGGGTAAAGAGCCCAAAGGGCATCACATTCAATCCTACACTCAGGACACAGCAGAGGGAAGGTCCAAGTCCCTACCGCGCTCCCCTTGCATATGAGATTACGAAGAACAATTCTCTCCAAGGAGCAGCAGTGCTGGGCTAGACTGCTCAATACCTTATGAGTAAAGTAAAAGCATCTGTAAGTTCCCTCAACGAAGCCATGGAACTTAGCAGAGATGCAGTGTGCTTACTAATTTTAAAAGCATCTGTAAGGTGCCTCATAGGAACTTTAAGAGTTCAGTAGTCTCCCATAAACTGTAAATCTACCTCATGCCCATATGTTTGATATTAAGAAATTACTATTATAAGAAGCTTGAAATATATGCATATTTCTAATCAGTGACAAAGGTGACGTAAAATTATCTACAGGCTATGAATTAGATGAAGCACAGGAGAAAAAGCCCAGAAAAATGGTTACTTACTTCATATTTATACTTCTCACCAGCTTTAGCCCTTCTCAGTTTTTCCAGAGCTTCCTGTCGCCCTTTCTTTGATTTCTTCTCTCTCCGGGATCGAGAAGTTACAAAACTCCCTGAATCTGACACAGCTGAAAAGAAGCCAAATTTACATGAGATGTACAAAATTGTCAGCCATCTTCCCTCAAAAACAAAGCAAGTTTTTAGCCAATAGTAATATACAAGTTTAATGTTATACAAATGGATTCTTTTTATAATGGAAATAATTCACAAGCTCAGGGCTGAATCTGCAGCTCCTGTGGCTCTTCAGAAATTTCCAGCTGAAGCAACTGTTATTTTTTTCCTCCAAAAAGAGAAAAATTCCAAATTCAACTGATATCCCCTGGAGACACTAAAGGGAGATCAGCCGTTAACCCACAACCTTTCCCAGGGAAATGGCAGGCCGTTAAGTGGTTATAAAAGGGACAATTCATTTTGTGTTCTGTTAATCAACATTTGAAAGGCTTTGAGGAGCACCTGCTCTTTGCAAAGTACCAGGCGCTCTGAGAGACACAAAGATAAGAAAGGCAGGGCCCAGACTCACAGAATTTACAATCTGACCTGGGAGATACCTGGCAGACCTCGGAGATACTGTGGGTTCAGTTCCAGACCAAGACCCATAAAGTGAATATCGCAATAAAGCTAGTCACACGAATTTTGTTTTTTTTTTTGGTTTCCCAGGGCATATAAGGGTTATGTTTACACTATACTGTACTCTATTAAGTATGCAAAAGTATTATATCTTTAAAAATACTTTATTGGTAAAAACGCTAACCATCATCTGAGCCTTCGGTGAGTTGTAGTAACATCCAAGATTCCTGATTACAGATCACCATAACAAATATAATAATGAAAAATTTGAAATGTGAGAATTACCAAAATAATGTTAACACAGGGACATGAAGTAATAAGCAAAGGCTGTTGGGAAAATGGCGCCAACAGACTTGCCCGATGCAGAGATGCCACAATCTTAAATTTGTAAAAAAAAAAAAAAAAAAAAGGCAGTATCTGTGAAGCACAATAAAGCGAGATATGCTTGTAAGAAGCAACTAACTCTAAAACAATTTTTAGAAGTAACACATGCCCTAACAGAGGTACAGATAAAGTGACTGGAATACCAAAGGAAGGATAAATTGGGGGTTGGGAGAATTTAACAAAGGTGGCTCTGAGGAGATTCTCGATTCCACCACTGATTTCCAGGCCTCATGCAGATGGTTACATTAGAGGATGAGGTGAAAGATTACAAAGATTAAAATGTGTTTTGTAGAAAATTACTGAAGTACCAGAGAGCCTCAGTGGTCAGTCATTCAACTTTTGAATTACTCACACTTTGGGTCATCATAAACTGACCACCTCACACAGGTACTGAAAAGTTTGCATCCACAGAATGAAGACTTTCATATGCCAGCTGATGAATACCCAAGCCAAGCAAGACAGTGCCTCCTGCCAGCGATGAGTTGAGGCTCAGCACGACTGCCACCTATGTCTGTGAAATTGACTACTGTATTGTATTTGTGCTAATTATTTTATAAAAAGTAGTAAGCACAGAAAAGGAGAAGTATTGATAACAGCCATCCTAAAAGCTCCAACCCCCCTGGAACATTCATAACAACATTCAGCTGTTTGACTAAGTGTTTGAAATAGAAGATGCAATTTACAGAACATGTACCAAGTGCTGGCAATAAACTGCTGAACACTGTATCTTAAAGGTGAGGCATAATTAGAGATTTTTTTTTCTAGCTTTCTGGAAATGGAATCTCTCTATAACATCTCAGCCTATTGTTTGACTTTCACATTTGACTTTTAAATCCATTTTCAGAAAAGCATTAAGGAATGCAGGTACTTAATGATGACAGCCACAAAATCTTGGGTGTCACTCAAATAATTTCAAAAAATCGTGAGCAGGCCTACACGAAAAGGTTTGGGAGATTATGGAACATGACCACTGAGAGTGAAAAGGTGGCCTCAGTGTATTCCCTTCAAGACTCCCTTGACTCCTTTGTCAGATTATCCGGACAAAGACCATAGGTTTTCAATAAGACGTATTCCACAGGCAACGATGTGCCACTCTAAGGGTTTGGGGTACAATTACAAATAGGACAGAGCTGCCGGTCCTCAAGGGGCTCCCAGTCAAGGAAAGCAAAAAGACCTGAGGCTTCCACCATCATATAAAGATGGTGCCATATTAGAGGTAGGAAGCCAGTATTGAGGAAATGTAGAAAAGAGAGCCACTAATTTTGCCTGGGAAATCAGAGAAGGCTTCACAGGGGAGGTTTCCAACACAGAAAGAGTAGAATTTCACTATCAGAGTACAGGGTAACAAGGGGCACAAGCAAAGGAAAAGGCATGAGCCAAGTTACAAAGGGATAAAAATGCAAGGTGTATTCAGAAACCGAGAGGAAATCAATGTAGAAGGTAAGCTGGACATGAGAGCATAGAGTGAGTGTGATGAAATTAGGAAGAAGCGGCACAACCAGGCTCTGCCACTTACTGGGTGACATGAGACAACTGGGTGACATGAGACAACCAGTTAACCTCTCTGAGCTACAGTGGCCAGATGTCTTGTTGTTTTTTAAGCTGCCCAGCATCAGAATCTGTTAAGTCCCCCCTCCCTTATGCCTTTGCAGCTAGGGCATGGGCATATAAAATAGGCCCTCCAATTATGAACATCTGCTCAGACTTTAAATCAAAAGCTAGTGTGACAAGGAAAGGGGGACGGCGAATGGAAGATTCTAGAAGTAGCAACAGCTACAGGAGGATTGAGTACCTGGAACAACAGTGCCAGCAATGTCCCAAGGTACTTGAAGGCTCTAATTTCAAGTACTTGGCCATGGTTGGCAGCAACCTCCTCAATAGACCATTTGTGGCATGATTTTAACCACTGTTCCTAGCTAAACTGCCCCCCGACTGGCTCTCCGGAGTTTGTGAACACCACAATATCCTTCAGATAAATTCCTTTTCGGTTTAAATCAACTAGAGTTGGTTCCTGTAGCCTACACCTAAGGACTCTAATGCAGAGCCTCAGGGTCCTCATATGTGAAATGGGGATAATCATGTCTGCTTCATAAAGTTGTTAAGGATTAAATGAAGATGCTTGGCTTACTTTGTACTCAGCAATACAGGAGCTCACTTAATGTGTATGTGTGTGTGTGTACAGATGCAGGGCAGTCACACACACATATGCCAACACGCCACACTTAGCACTAACATGGTCTAGCTTCTAGAAAACAAAAATAAAGCAAAGCCGTTCTCTCAGGGAAGCCCCAATATAGCACTGCATATAATTACATGTTTACCATCTCAACTCCATGAAGACAAAAACCATGTCCAGCTTACCTACCACTGTAACACCAGAGCCTGACAGAATGCCTATACCTCGTAGGTACATAATGAATATTTGCTGAATGAACCACTGTACCTGCTTTTCTAATCATTAAACTCTCCCCTATCCATTTCCATATACAGTAACAGCTAGTTACAGACCTTTCAACTTTTCACAGCCACCCCATCTTCTAATACTTGAGAAAAAAGGCCTAAATTTTCCTTTATGGAATATGTCTCCAATGCTTCAAGTAGGTAAGTTAGCAAAAAAAAAAAAAAGAAGCATGAAAAAAATCCAGTTACCAAAGTTTAAATATTTGGTTCAAAATTACCATCTGCAGTACCCCCACCACCCCCCAAGGCAGACACACACAAGGCTGCAACAGTCTTTCAGGTAACAATCTTTCCAAGTCGGCTGGAAAGGAAAAATTCCAGTCACAAGTCCCCAGCCACTCATCAACACCATGACTTAAGAGGGATCTCAAGATTGCACGATGTCCTCCAAACAGTTATTTCTTGATGTTCACGGAGAAGGTAGTTTTTAGGGTGAAGAGAGGGCTTAGCGACATATCACTGATGGAGGGCTGCAAAGACTGTTCACATATATCCCACATCTCATTTGTAATTCAGGCTAGTCGGCTCTCCAAAACAAATTGTCTTAAAAAGCGAAAGACTAGAAGAACAAATTGAAATCTGTGATTCACGACTAGGTGAATGCAAAGGAAGCTTATTAGGAAGCAAGTTCTCATTAATGGTGATGTATTTGAGTGACAGGAGATGTGATGCTTGAGCTGAGAGAGTGAAGCACCTAATTTTAAGTTGGAAGTTCACTGAAGTGAAGTCACACTTTAGTTGCACACTGCTCAAAACTCAGAAATCAGACAAATCCATTTGCATTTTTGTATTCTATTTATGGAGACAGAATATTACCACTGAAAACGGAGTAATATACAAGGCATCCGAAAGGCTCTGAACTGATACTTCTTTTTTAGAAGCTTCACCTGAGATGACTAGATTGTGAGCACTATTTCTGTGCGGCACCTGAAGAACTTTCCATAGAATCTGAAACAAAATTGTTAAGGCTTAAAGTAGAAACCTATTACCTACAAAGACAAAACGGGTTTGTATCTTCACGTGACAGCACTTAGAGCTTTCTTTCCTGCTTAGGTACAACGTATAACAATCTCTCCAGCAGTTTCTATCAAGGGAAGGGGGCACATCCGTTCCGTCCCAGTCCTCAAGCGGACACCTGGGGCGGGAGCAATGAAATACTTTCGGCCAATACTGTGCCCCACCGGGGCCAGTCTCATGAAGGTGTGCCCAGCTCGTGGGATGAGATTCACCGAAAGAAATAAAAAGAAAGGCAGCCAAGTGCGGAGACCCGCAGTGACAGAGGTGAGGCAGCCTCCCAAACAAAAAGCCCCGCAGGGGGTTGCTCGGGTTTGCCAGGACCCAACAGCCCTGCAAAGAAGACCTGTCCGAAGCCTCACAGGTTCCAGTCCTGGACGTCCGAGGTCTGCGCCCAAAGAGACCGGCAGGTCAACCCGGGCGTGCGCCTACCTAAGAAAAAAATAAAACAGAGCCCCACCACCCGCAATCATGTCACAGTCTCCGCACTCCCAACTGGGGACCCCGCGCGCGGGGTCATCTCTCACCGCTCGCCCCCAGCTCGCAGTCATCGCCGTACACGGGCGCCATGGTCCCGGAGTCTTCCGATTCCGCGCCAACCAGCCCGAAACTGGCGCGGAGGCCGACACAGGCGCCACCCAGAAAGCCAATCAGCAGCTCCGGAGGCTGCCGACTTCCGTCCGGAAGGCCACTGACGTGCCGCGCCGCGCCGCGCAGCGCCCCGCCCCGCCCCCGGCCTTCCCGCGGGCGCGCGTTTGGCGCCTGGTGATGACCCCTTAGGGAAAAGAGCGAGCGGCGGGGGAGGCCGTGGAGAGCAGAAAAAGAAAGCGGTCGGGCGCTGGAAAAGAGCCTCCTGGAGACTCGCTGCGCAGGCGCACCCATGCTGATGGGAAAAGATTTGGGCCCCTTGGAGTAGGAGCTTTCTGGTTCTGAGGGTTGATTTTCCGAGAAAAGAGGCGCGGGAGGCAGTAGGGTGGGCGTGGTTAAATGGGTTTCCCGGGAGCCTGGGAAAATGACTGCCTACTGCTGCGCACTCGGAGTCTTGCCTGATAATTTGCTTCTCTGAGTACGAATACAGTCACTGTGTGATATATGGTATTGCAATATATGCACCAAGTTAACGAAAAGATCAAAAATACCATCACCAATACGGGGCCTCCCGATGTGGTGCACTTGGAAAAAAGGAACAATATCACCTATACAGTCTTATTGCAAATAATGTTTAACCTGAATCTAACCATGAAGAAACAATCAGATGTATTCAAAACGTAGAACAATCTATAAAACAACTGGCCTGGACTCCTGCAAAATGTCAATGTTATGAAAGGTAAAAAGGGCATTAGATTCTTGTGTTTGGTACAATGCGTGCAATGTATGCACCTCATATATTTTTTTTCATTTATTGTTTAATAGTAAAACCAGAGACGTCTACATGTATATCTTAACTAGAGAGCACTATTTAAACCAAGAACTTAGAATGAGAATTAACCATCTTTGGTTAATTCTTTTTACAATTTGTGTAGAATTAACTTGAACCATTGAGGCCAATACATCTGAACACTTTTCTCAAACCCACTAGTGCACAGGGCTCTTGGTCCCCCCCACCCCCCCCCACTACCCCATCCAGGACAAAGTTAGATCCATGCCCTCAAGTGATTCAACATGAATTATTGACCAATGGACAAATCTTTTGTGATAATTGAGCCCTGGCTCATAGCATAAACTTGCAATGTCATCGTGAATAAAACCTGCCCCCAAAGACAAATAGCTGTACTAATGCTTCAGAATCTTCTAAACCAGCTGCATGAACTAATACTTGGGGATGAAACCAGAATTCTTCTGGGAATTATTAAAGTTATTGGAGCAATTAAGAAAGCATTATGAGTTAGAACATTGATGGTATAGTCAGTCAATAGTGAATTTTAGATTAATCATTTGTCCGGTGATTCATTTGTAAATATTTTCTCCCATTCTGAGGGTTGTCTTTTCGTCCTGTTTGTAGTTTCCTTTGCTTTGAAAAAGCTTATACGTTTGATTAGGTCCCATTTGTTTATTTTTCTTTTAATTTCCATTACTCTAGGAGAAGGATCAAAAATGATCTTGCTGTGATTTTTTTTTTTTTTTTTTCCGGTACGCGGGCCTCTCACTGTTATGGCCTCTCCCGTTGCGGAGCACAGGCTCCGGACGCGCAGGCTCAGCGGCCATGGCTCACGGGCCCAGCCGCTCCGCGGCATGTGGAATCTTCCCGGACCGGGGCACGAACCCCTGTCCCCTGCATCGGCAGGCGGACTCTCAACCACTGCGCCACCAGGGAAGCCCAATCTTGCTGTGATTTATGTCAGAGTGTTCTTCCTATATTTTCCTCTAAGAGTTTTATAATGTCCAGTCTTACATTTAGGTCTCTAATCCATTTTGAGTTTATTTTTGTGTATGGTGTTAGGGAGTGTTCTAGTTTCATTCTTTTACATTCAGCTGTCCAGTTTTCCCAGCACCACTTATTGAAGAGACTGTCTTTTCTCCATTGTATATCCTTGCCTCCTTTGTCATAGATTAGTTGACCATAGGTGCATGGGTTTATCTCTGGGCTTTCTATCCTGTTCCATTGATCTATATTTCTGTTTTTGTGCCAGTACCATACTGTCTTGATTACTGTAGCTTTGTAGTGTAGTCTGAAGTCAGGGAGTCTGATTTCTCCAGCTTTATTTTTGTCCCTCAGGACTGCTTTGGCTATTCAGGGTCTTTTGTGTCTCCATACAAATTTTAAGACTTTTTGTTCTAGTTCTGTAAAAAAATGCCATTGGTAATTTGAGAGGGATTGCATTGAATCTGTAGATTGCTTTGGGTAGTATAGTCACTTTCACAATATTGATTCTTCCAATCCAAGACCATGGTATATCTCTCCATCTGTTTGTATCATCTTTAATTTCTTTCATTAGTGTCTTATAGTTTTCTGCATACAGGTCTTTTGTCTCCCCAAGTAGGTTTATTCCTAGATATTTTATTCTTTTTGTTGCAATGGTAAATGGGGGTGTTTCCTTAATTTCTCTTTCAGACTTTTCATCATTAGTGTATAGGAATGCCAGAGATTTCTGTGCATTAATTTTGTATCCTGCAACTTTACCAATTTCATTGATTACCTCTAGTAGTTTTCTGGTGGCATCTTTAGGATGCTCTGTGTATAGTATCATGTCATCTGCAAACAGTGACAGCATTACTGCTTCTTTTCCAATTTGTATTCCTTTTATTCCTTTATTCATTTGCAAAAATATTTGCAAATGAATCAATGGACAAAGGATTAATCTCCAAAATATATAAACAGCTCATGCAGCTCAATATTAAAAAAACAAACAACCCAATCAGAAAATGGGCAGAAGACCTAAATAGACATTTCTCCAAAGAAGACATACAGATGGTCAAGAAGCCTATGAAAGCTGCTCAACATCACTAATTATTAGAGAAATGCAAATCAAAACTACGATGAGGTATCACCTCACACCAGTTAGAATGGGCATCATCAGAAAATCTACAAGCAACAAATGCTAGAGAGGGTGTGGAGAAAAGGGAACCCTCTTGCACTGTTGGTGGGAATGTAAATTGATACAACCACTATGGAGAACAGTATGGAGGTTCCTTAAAAAACTGAAAATAGAATTACCATATGACCCAGCAATCCCACTACTGGGTATATACCCAGAGAAAACCATAATTCAAAAAGACACATGCACCCCAGTGTTCACTGCAGCACTATTTACAATAGCCAGGTCATGGAAGCAACCTAAATGCCCGCTGACAGATGAATGGATAAAGAAGATGTGGTACGTATATACAATGGAATATTACTCAGCCATAAAAGGAACAAAATTGGGTCATTGTAGAGACCTGGTGGGATCTAGGGACTGTCATACAGAGTGAAATAAGTCAGAAAGAGAAAAACAAATATCGTATATTAACGCATATATGTGGAACCTAGAAAAATGGTACAGATGAACCACTTTGCAGGGCAGAAATGGAGACACAGATGTAGAGAACAAACATATGGACACCAAGGGGAGAAAGTGGTGGTGGGGGGGTGGTGGTGGGATGAATTGGGAGATTGGGATTGACATGTATACACTAATATGTATAAAATGGATAACTAATAAGAACCTGCTGTATAAAAAAATAAAGTTCCCAAAAAAATAGTGAATTTTAGGAGAGGATGGCAGCATGAGGGTTTCTTAATTTACATATGGCCAGTGTTCTAGAAAGCTTAGAGCAGTGGTTCTCAACTTTAGTTGCAAATTAAAATCATCTGAGCAGTTTTTCAAAGTTCTAACGCCCCCTGGACCTATTAAAGCAGAATTTCTGAGGATGGGATTCCAATGTGCAGCCAAAGTTGAAAACAAGTGGTCTAGACTAGGCGTTGCTAAACCTTTTAGAGTCATCAGCAGGATGGCTAACCTGGACATAAATATCCAGTTGAACAATTATGTGGTCACACATGCCTGGACACACCTCTTTCCGTGAGCAAAGAAAGGAAAGCTCATTTCCCACCTGTTCTAAATACTTTCACTCTTTAAATCTTACAGACTTTAGTGCTGTAACTTCCTATAAATTGAATGATATCTAGGTTACCTAAAACTCTTATGCAAGGCCAGCACTAGCTTTATTAGAAACAGTGTGAAACCACCCCCGTCGTTAACCATCGGTCACCAATAGAAACCATAGCCTGAATGTCTCCATGGTTTGGGTTTAGGAAATAGAGAATTATTTTATTTCAAGTGGTCATCACTTGTTGCTTTATTTTATTACCCTTGATGTGGAATCCCGCCTCTGTACACTGACACCGAATTAAATCTCGGAGACAGAGTTTTGGATAAAGTAAAAAAGAATAGCTTTACTGCTTTGCCCTGAAAAGGGGGCCACAGTAAGCTAATGCCCTCAAAACTGTGTGTCCCAGAGGGTGTGATCAGCCTGTGGACATTCTTCTGATTGGTTGGTGGTGACGTAAGTGAGAGTCAGCATCATCAACCGTCTGGTTCCAACTGGTCTGGGGTCTACGTGCTTGTGGGCAGGATACCGTTAACTTCTCCCACCTGGTGGGGGCTTCAGTATCTGCAAAACGGCTCAAAGATATTGTTATGTGTATCCCTTGAGGGGGAACCAGGACCCTGCCCCAAGGCTGCACTATTGTTTCTTGACTGCTCATCCCTTGTCTCTGCATCACCTCCCTTCCCTGATTAGCAACTGTTTGAACCTGCCCATTGGAATTCAGGGAAGGTCATGGAGGCTGAATAAAGCCTGTGTCCTGTAATCAAGAAATGGGGGACACAGAAAGACTTTTGTGCCCAGGAACCCCACAGGGTCATGCTTGGTTTCACCCTCTGTGTTCCTTCCACAGTAAAGACAACTTTCATTTCATTGCCCTTTGTCCTTAACTCTTATTGAATAATTTCTGCCAGTGAGACAAAAGTGCCCAGTCATTAATAGTTCAGGCACAGTCAGTAATTTGTTTTACAATCATCTGCTCGAAAAGATCATCCTGGATAAACCTAGAGATTATCATACTAAGTGAAGTAAGTCAGACAGAGAAAGACAAATATTATGATACCACTTATATGTGGAATCTAAAAATTGTACAAATGAACTTATTTACAAAACAGAAACAGACTCACAGACGTAGAAAACAAACATGGTTACCAAAGGGGAAGGGTGGGGGAGAGATTAAAAAAAAAAATCATCCTGGAAACACAAAATGTGTTCAAAAGTGGGGGAGGTGGGGCTTCCCTGGTGGCGCAGTGCTTGAGAGTCCGCCTGCCGATGCAGGAGACGCGGGGTCGTGCCCCGTTTCGGGAAGATCCCACATGCCGCGGAGCGGCTGGGCCCGTGAGCCATGGCCACTGAGCCTGCGCGTCCGGAGCCTGTGCTCCGCAAATAGGAGAGGCCACAACAGTGAGAGGCCCGCATAACGCAAGGAAAAAAAAAAAAAAAAAAAAAAAAAAAAACAAACAAACAAAAAAAAAAAAGTGGGGGAGGGACATGTCCCCTAGATCAGACGTAAGCAAAGTAAGTCTGCTGAAAAGTTATGTATGTGCATAAAAATCTGATGCTTTCCAGAGCTGTATATGTTCTCCTTAGATCAAAAACAAAGATTGTCTTGATGGATTTATTTTCTTTTCCCTCTATTGGCATAATCAATGGTGAGCTACACTTGATGACTTACTATGTTATATCTATACCTCTTTAATACAGTGTTGCTTAAAATTCCTGTCAGTATTTACTTGCTTTTTACATGTTGTAGTCCACCTTACATTTTTAATTAAAAGAAACCAACCACGGTTTATTCACCACATAAATTCACAGGCAGTTATGAGAAATAATACAGAAAAATTCCATATATCCCTTACCCAGTGTCTCCCACTGGTAACATCTTGCAAAACTATATCACAACCAGGATATTGGCATTGATACAGTCAAGATACAGGACATTTCCAGCTCTAAGGATCCTTTATGTTGCCCTTATACAGCCTTATCTGCTCCCCTCCTGCACGACCCGAGCCCCACCCCATCCTTAACCACTGGTAACCACTAGTCTGTTCTCCATTTCTATAATTTTGTTGCAGGTCTTTGTATAGACTTTCATTTCTTTTGGTAAAGACTTAGGAGTGGAACTGCTGAGTCATGTGGTAAGTATATGTTTAACTTTAAAAGAAACTGTGAAACAGTTTTTCCAAAGTGGCTGTGCTATTTTACATTCCCACCAGCAGTGTATGAGAGATTTAGTTGTTCTACATCCTCAGCAATAACTATCAGTTTTTATTTTAATTTTTGTTCTAGTGATTATGTATTAGTATCTCACTGTGACTTTTAATTTGCGCTTCCCTGATGACTAATGGAGGAGTGCTTCTTGGCTATTTGCAACTGTTTCTCTTGGATGCACTTGGTTTTTTTTTCTGTTTGTTCTTTGTTTCTCTCTTTTCCCCCTTCTCTGGGTTTAATGGAGCTTTTTATATGACTCCATTTCATCTCATCTCTTGGTATATCATTTATACTTCTTTTTTTAAGAACTGTTTTAGTGGTTGCCCTAAGGTTTACAATATACATTTTAAAATAATCAGAGTCCACCTCCAAATAACATCGTACTACTCCATGTGTAGTTTAGGTACCTTATAAGTGAGTATTCCCAAATCCTCCCTCCTGTCCCTTGTGACACCTTGCTGGTGTCCAGGAATTGTTTGTTAGTGTAGGAAAATGCCCCACCCACACATTGGAAATTGGGTCTCAGAACACTTATTATCTGGTTTCTGATGAGAAGCCACTGTAATTCTCATCCTTATTCTTCTATAAGTAAAGTTTCCCACCCTCCACCCCTCACCTCTGGCTTCCTTCAAGATTTTCACCTTGTCCTTTGTGTTTTGTTTTTTTGTTGGGTTGGTTGGTTAGTTTTTGGGTTTTCTTCTTTTTTAATAAATTTATTTATTTTTGGCTTCGTTGGATCTTCATTGCTTGGCTCGGACTTTCTTTAGTTGTGGCGAGCGGGGGCTACTCTTCGTTGCGGTGCACGGGCATCTCATTGCGGTGGCTTCTCTTGTTGCGGAGCGTGGGCTCTAGGTGCATGGGCTTCAGTAGTTGTGGCGCACAGGCTTCAGTAGTTGTGGCCCACGGGCTCTAGAGCACAGGCTAAGTAGTTGTGGTGCACAGGCTTAGTTGCTCTGCGGCATATGGGATCTTCCCAGATCAGGGCTCGAACCTGTGTCTCCTGCATTGACAGGTGGATTCTCAACCGCTGCGCCACCAGGGAAGCCCTTTTTTTGTTTGTTTGTTTGGTTTTGGGTTGGGTTTTTTGGGGGGCAGGGGTTGTTTGTTGCAATTTGAATATGATATTCCTTGGTGTGGGTTTTTTTAAATTTGTTTGTTTGCTTTGGTATTTATCCCGCTTGGTGTTTTCTGAGCTTTCTGGGTCTGGTTGTGTTTGTCATATTAATGATACGTTATTTGGAAAGTTCTTGGCCACTATTACTTCAGATATTTCTTCTCCTCTATTTTCTCTTTCTTCCCCTACTAGTATTTTTTTTTTTTTTTTTTTTTT
>NW_006771242.1:1186588-1189126 GCF_000442215.2 Lipotes vexillifer
CGCGGAGCACAGACTCCAGACGCGCAGGCTCAGCGGCCATGGCTCACCGGCCTAGCCGCTCCGCGGCATGTGGGATCCTCCCGGACCGGGGCACGAACCCGTGTCCCCTGCATCGGCAGGCGGACTCCCAACCACTGCACCACCAGGGAAGCCCTCCCCTACTAGTATTTTGATATTGTTCCCATACTCCTTTCTCTGACTGCAACAGTTGCAATCTATTTCCTCTAAGTCTTGTCCCCTGTTGACTATGATTATTTTTATTTTTCCTCAGGTGAAACAGAAAAGCTGGAGAGAGCTGAAATTCCCTTCTCCAAGCTAGGATAATATTGCAGTATTGCCCTTTGACAGTCTTTCCTCTGCAGAGTAGGCCTTTGTGATTGAGAAGATTCTGGAAGGGTTTCCTGTTGGTTACTCTTCCTCTTCCCCTGCCAAAGCCCCCAAGGGATTTTTCTCAGATCCTCAAGTTGAGAATCTGGTGAGGTTCCTGGAGAAAAAAGCCCACAAAAGTGTGTGGGCCTCCCTCTGATTGCAGCGTACCCCTCAGGAATTTCTTAATTTCGTGCTAGTCCATTCTCAGCCTCCAGCAATTCATCAACATTGCCATGTAAGTGTTCCCACCAGATCATGGCTCCAGGTAAGCAGATCTCAGCTGTGATTCCCTGTATGTGCCTATCTCTCCAGATTTGGGGATAGCAATTTGCCCTGTTTTCTCAATTCTTTTTGAGAATATTCTTGTCTAAGAAAAGTCATTGATTTTCAGTTTATCCATATTTTTCTTGATGTAAGGATGGTAGCAACAGTGTCCATGCACTTTACATGTAAGAGCAGAAATGAGAAGTCACTTGTCCGTCTCTTGTATACATTCTTTGGTAAATTATTTGTTTAAATCTTTTGCCCATTTTTTAAATTTTGAGTTATTTGTCCAATTATTAAGTTACAAGAATTTCTATACATCCTAAATAAAAGTCCTTTTGAGGCAGGAGATAGATGGGCCTCAGGCTGAGCAGCTGGAGTTCATCCCCTGTGGGCAAATACTCCAAAATAGCGAGAGGGAAGAGAAGCTGAGCCCTGCCCAGATAAGAGATAAAAGACCACGTATTCCTCATTCTCAAAGTCAAGGAGACCTTCCCAGCTACACATGCTCAGAAAGGCTCCTTGAAGGTCAAAAAGGAAGGGGGCGCCACCCCATAGTAGGTGATGTCAACCTACCCATAGGCCTCTTTGCTAGAATTCATCTTGGCTAAGAGATGCGTGCGCACACATGGGAGGACGCTGAGATAAACCAAATATGGACTCAGAAACAGCCAAAGCAAGATGATTGGCCAAAGGAAACCCAGAAGAAATGCCCCATAAAAATGATTCAAACAACCACGAGGGTGTGGCTCTCTCTCTAAGCCTGCCCCTGTGTCTATCCACATGTACTCTTTTTCCTCCTAATAAGCACTTTACTTGTTTCACTACTTTCCCTCTCTGTGTGGAAATTCAGTTCTACACAGCTGACGGGCCAGGGCCTTGTCACTAGCCACTGGTCCCTTGTGCTCTAGTGGCTAAGATTCAGTGCTCTCACTGCCACAGCCTGACATCATTCTCTGGCCAGGGAACTGAAATCCTGCTTCAAGCCACTGTAGGCCGAGGCCACCCGAGATCACTTTATAAATACATGTTTTGCAAATATTTTCTCCCAGTATGTGACTTTTCTTTTTTTGTGTGTGACGTTTCGTTTTCTTAACTGTGTCTTTTTTTTAAAATAAATTTATTTATTTATTATTTATTTTATTTTTGGCTGCGTTGGGCCTTCGTTGCTGCATGCAGGCTGTCTCTAGTTGTGGCGAGCAGGGGCTACTCTTCATTGTGGTGTGCGGGCTTCTTATTGCAGTGCCTTATCTTGTTGCGGAGCATGGGTTCTAGGCGCATGGGCTTCAGTAGTTGTGGCATGTGGACTCCGTAGTTGTGGCTTGCAGACTGTAGAGCACAGGCTCAGTAGTTGTGGCGCACGGACTTAGTTGCCCTGGGATCTTCCCGGACCAGAGTTCGAACCTGTGTCCCCTGCATTGGCAACCAGATTCTTAACCACTCTGCCACCAGGGAAGCCCAACAATTCTTTTCAAAGCAGCTACTATGTACCTAGAACTATGCTAGACAGAGCAAATTATTTCATCTCAGTCCAGAATCTAGCCTTCAGCCACTAGATTCAGAAAATAATACTGTTCATACATTCAGAGATGATCAGACTTTTGATAACAAACTACTTGTAATTAACTGTAATTGAAATAACCAGAAAATGCGAGAAAATTCATTAATTTCTACAGTGATTTAGAATACCTCTAGCTGGGCCTGCTTTACTATTTGTGGGGTCAGGACAAGAATATAAATGGAAGCCCATATATCATATGTCTAAATATTTAAAAGTTTGAAATTAGGCTAGCAGACTGTTTGTTATATGGGGTGGGGGAAGCCAGAGCCAGAGCCCCTCCTTTGTACCACACCACGGGGTGCGGCCAGCCCAGATATCCAGATTCTGTTCACATTTTCCTGCTG
>NW_006771242.1:1189136-1226467 GCF_000442215.2 Lipotes vexillifer
CTGCTGAAAGGTTGACCACCCCTCGTGCCCAGGGATATACCACTCTGCAGTGAGGTTACCTCCAGGAGGGTGGCCTTGAGGAAGAGGCTGCACATGCCCTGGAAACAGGCTGAGAACATTTTGTCAGAGAACTCCGGAGTGTTCTAGAAGGGGGTTGGGGGTCCCAAGGCGTGTACCCTGTCCCCATGACCACATGGACGCCTCAGAGGAAGAGAGCCAAAGTAGGGCCCTCTTAAACATGGCACACAAGGCCATGATCCAGGGCACACCCTGCCCACTGGCGAGGTACTAGAAGGCCAACAGAATACTGCTGGGGAATTCGTGCTCCAGGGCACACCCTGCCCACTGGCGAGGTACTAGAAAGCCAACAGAATACTGCTGGGGAATTCGTGCAACAGGAGGGTGATTTCACCAGCTCGGAAGCTGAGGCCTAGATCATCCATGTCTCCCAGCTTAAACACCTCGTGGGCCGTGAGGATACTTGTCTCCCAAGTTCAGGTGTGTACTGTGATAGGGCTGACACAGTTTGCTTCCCCAACAATATCCTTTTCTCTGAAGGTCAGGGGCTGCAAAAGCTCCTCACAGAGTGGGAGAATAGGGGTTGAAATCCAGCCATCCCTCTGCTCACCAAATGGGGCTGCTTCTGTCCAGAGGAGCTCCTTTTTCTAATTTACACAAGGTGCCACATAGGGTAGCTGAGACATGTTGCCCACCCATTTCCAATTCTATGGACCTGGGCAACTAGGCTTCACCCACTGACATAATGCTCAGAGCTCTGGAGCGCCCCCTGTGTTAGACAGGGAATTGTTAATAGGACCCTCCCGAGACCATGTCAGTTCAAGAGGCTCTCAAAAGTAGAAGAGACCCCAGAAAGCCACCAATAAGTGTTCAGATAATAGACACTTTCATAATCCAATTAAGGGTAATCGGCTTAATTTACTGACCCAACGAGGTCTGTGATAAAAATACAGAATACAGTTGTATTGGTAGCCCTCTTTCCATTCTATTTGCTTTACAGTCAGAATTAATCAAGACCTACCCTCTCAGCTTTCTCATGCTTATGACAATCACCTTCCCTAAGCAGGAATTAACTGAGGGAATAGATTGGCAGTGATTCTTATGTTGGATGTGAGACAAGAAGCTTGGAAATATAATCAAATGCACTGTTATTCTAATAGATGACAACAAGAGGCAATTTCAAAACAAGCCTCTCTTGTGAACCATTGGGCCTTGATGACGCAAGAGTGATTTTTCCATTACTGAGAAGAGCAAACCAGTGTAAATAGAAGTGGATGGGGCTTCCCTGGTGGCGCAGTGGTTGGGAGTCCACCTGCGGATGCAAGTGACGAGCGTTTGTGCCCCGGTCCGGGAAGATCCCACATTCCGAGGAGCGGCTGGGCTCGTGAGCCATGGGCGCTGAGCCTGCGCATCCGGAGCCTGTGCTCCGCAACGGGAGAGGCCACAACAGTGAGAGGCCCACATACCAAAAAAAAAAAAAAAAGAAGTGGATGATGGGATGATGTTTTCCTGACAGCTGAACCAAGCTTCAGTTTAGATTTAGAGAAACCTCCTCTTTGAATCAATCTGTACTATGTCGAGTTGGGCCATCATTTAAATGGATCCAGTGAATCACTCTGGAAGAAATAACGTGCCCAGGACTTCCTTCTTTTTTTCCTCTTTTAGTTTACTACCTGGAACCCACCCTGGGAATGTTCTATGGGGTTGCCTCCATATTGCCCTCTAAACTTCCCCCATGCTGAGGATTCTCTCCTAACAGTCCTCATACCATCTGGAAAAATGAGTGTATTTGTCCTAGTTCTGTCAGGGAAGCGGACCACTATGAGCCATGGAGGAAGGGATTTATTATAGGAAATAGACCTGGCCCATTGTGGGAGGGGCTGGGGGTGTGGAGGTCTGGGAGTTTGGAGGATGAGAGAGGCCACCCACCTGGCAGTCAGAAGCCCAGCACATCTAGCTGCGAAAGTGGAGGAGGAAGCCCATGAGAAGCTATGGGAAGCTTTATGGGGCTGCACACACTTCTGATAGTGGGCCTGGGGCTGCTGTTGATCAATAGTGTAGCAGTTGGGAAGAAGATCTGGACGCAGAGTGAAGAGAGGGAGGACAGGCTGGGACCCACTGTCACATCCCTCTCTGTTTGTCACCACATCCAACCACTCTCTTCACTCTCTTTGGAAGATTTTGCCTTCCAAATCTTGTGCAAATTCCTCTCTTGGCCAACTCTAACCCAAAGCTAAGGGAATGGGATCCTTGGAAATGTGATTCCAGCTCACCAAGTCAGCACACTAGGACTTCCCTGGCGGTTCAGTGGTTAAGACTCCGCGCTTCCAGTTCAGGGGGTACCGGTTTGATCCCTGGTCGGGAAACTAAGATCCTGCAAGCCACGCGGCCAAAAAAAAAAAAAAAAGTCAGCACACTACATACAACTATGCTAGGAAACCAGCAGCGATTTCACTGACAGAGCTTCCCCTGCAACCATACAGCACCGGATAAGAGAAAGTGCGGGATGGATGGATGGATGGACAGACGGAAAGCTTGAAAGGGTCCTTCAGCTGATCAGAGCAAGTTTTACCGTCCGGAAGATGGAATATGTAAGCAAGCAATTAAGAGTTTTCCTGCCAGGATGGGACATAGGAAATCTTTATGTGGCTTAGGTGAATTTAGATAGCAGTTTTTCTGAACTAAGTTATGATACTCATTTTAACAGTCAGCAGGCAAAGTTCCCATAGCACTTTGCTGCAGCCAGATTGAAAAAGAATCTTTTTCAGAGAAAGCCCCAAGCACATGCATATTTAAAGAGTTCTTTTAACATACAGCATTATCTGAGGGGAAATGACTTTAGCGCAAATTGTGAAGATTCCACATTTTTAAAATGCACAAATTCACTGCCAATGGTGCTTAGAATAGCTACCTGAAAGAGATAAAATGTTTATTAGAATCAAAGTCTGTTTGAGAGATTTATTTTCTCTATCTTTATTCTCATATTTAAAGAAAGTGCTGAGTTGTATGTTAACACTTGAAGGTCTTGACCACTTTTTATGTCGAAAAAAAGAGAAAAAATGTTTGTCATTCCAGCAGCATAATCAGTTGAGCCAGCACACAATGACATTGTTAATTCACCAGCAGAATTTGTTGCCATAGCTCCAGTGAGGGACAGGGTAGATGAAACAATGGCCTTTTTCACCACAACCTGCCTGTCCCCACGCAACAGGCCATCGTTGCGCCGGGCCAGAGCACAGCAGTTGTCAATGAACGGCAGCCGGAGGGGAAAACCGGAGGCTTATGGTAAATAAAGCAAGAGTGCCTGGCAACTTGGATCTCCGCTTATTCAAGCACTGGGACACAACTAGCTCCTCCGAGCTTATCTTTAAGCTTAACTTTTGGTAAAGTGCTCCCGTAAATCCTCAGAAAGAAAATTTTCACCTTGTGCCCCAAAAGAATTCCAAAGGGAAGAGAGGACTCTAAAAAAGAGGGAAAGCACGTCAGGAGCAGACATGGTGGGTCACCAGGACTGCACCATGGAAGAGGACACCAGGGACCATTGCACCCCCCAGTTCTGGCGCAAGGTAATGTACACGCTTTCTTATTGATTTGTGCCTCTTTGATTATCAAGGTAGGTTCCAAAAGATAAGTCCTATGTATCTTTGATGAACCTGTGATAATTAATAGAATCACACTCAAAAGAGAAATGTTGAGAATTCCCTGGTGGTCCAGTGGTTGGGACTCTGTGCTCTCACTGCCGAAGGCCCGGGTTCAGACCCTGATTGGGGAAATAGGATTCCACAGCCATGCAGCATGGCCAAAAGAGAAAAAAAAAGAGAGAGAGAAATATTATCCCTTCTTAAGGTGATAAAAATAGAAAACTGTGGCTAATGGTTCTTTATCCCCTGACTGAGGATGCATGCACCCTGGACAGGGTTAGAAGACAGGAACAAATTCTCTTCCTAAAAAAAAGATCAAACAGATACACACTACTATATATAAAATAGACAAACAACAAGGACGTACTGTATAGAACAGGGAACTATATTCAATATCTTGTAATAACCTATAAGGGAAAAGAATCTGGAAAAGAATATATATATATATATATATATATATATATATATGCAGGTGTATAACTGAGTCACTTTGCTGTACATTTGAAACTAGCACAACATTGTAAATCAACTATACTTCAATTAAAAAAATAAAGAAAAAATTTTCAGAAGGTCAAATCAGTATGACTAAATGTAGGTAGTTCAACGCCAAGAATGATGCTGTAGGAGCCTGAGGGTGCCGGAGAAATATTTTAACAAAATGTTCATTATCCTGTAGAATTAGAAACTTTCCTAGTAGAAAAGTCACAAAATCCTGATTAGAACATCCATTTCTGAATTCCTTGCAGTGTAACTATCATATAAGTGATACTACCTTCTATGGTCTTTTATTTAGGGGAGGGGTGCCTAGGGGAATGTGCACTTTAGTGGAGCCTTGTTAAACCAAAGAGTTCTAGACAGAAAAAATTTAGGTGGTGAGACAAAATAGTAAGAAGGATTCCAGATGATGTGAAGAAGAGATTGATGTAATCTCTCTGCTTCATAGAAAAGCTGGTTTCACAGCACTCCCCAGAGACTGGTTTCTCAGGCCTTAAGACACCTGGCCCTGCTCTTTCCCATCCCAGCACTCCTTCAAAACTTTCCCATGCCCCTGGGAGTGGCTGAGGATGGCTGGTTAAAGCGTCAGGTGGCTCAGAAAGGTATCTGGGTCCATATCCACCAGGCACTTGAGCTACATGACTGGTAGACCATTTCCCCCAATCGGTCCCTTCCCTGTTTGCCTCCATATTATCTCAGATTTGGAGAAATTTGTATGTTGAAGACTCATGAGTTTTACCAACTCATTTTATTGAGTTAATGGGGGACTCAGGAGGCATTTTAGTCATTCATTCATTTACTCACTCATTCATGCCTCATTCCAAAAATAGATTTGAAGTGGTATCAAAACAATTAGATTCAGTTCTTGACTGGTCCATTCGGAGAATTGATTTAATCTAATTTTCTGACTGCCAGCCCTTTTGGGCACTACACATTGATACCCTCAAGCTGACGCATGACCATTTAAGGCTATTGCTAATGGTGCTGCTTACCAGATAATAGTTATAAACATTGTCATTAAATATTGTATCTGAACGGTGAGGTTTTGAATTTAATAATACAGTTGACCCTTGGACAGTGCAAGGGTTAGGGGGCCGACCCTCCGTGCAGTTGAAAATCTGAGTATAACTTAGTCTGCCCTCCGTATCCAAGCATGCAACCAACCACGGATGGTGTAGTACTGTAGTATTTACTGTTGAAAATAGTAAGTGGATCCGCACAGTTCAAACCCGTTGTTCAAGGGTCAACTGTATTTTTAATCTCTCCAAGAATGGAAACTCCCTTTATTTGAAAGAGTTGGTTATTCACTTTCGACATATTTAACTTTAGTACTTGATTGGCACTTATTTTGATAATAGAAGAATGCCTGAACATTATCTCAATTCCTCTTACTCCAAATGCTATGAGGTAGATATTATTTATATTCTCATTTTCAAGTGAAAATTGAGGCTCAAAGAGGTTAAGTAAATTGTCCAATGTAGTTAAGCAGAGGTCTGAAACTCAGATTCTTGGAATCCAGTTTCACTTTTTCTTTCAACCTACACCATCAAATAAGGTAGCCACTAACCACATATGACTGTTTAAATTTAATTTTAATTAATTAAAACTACATAAAATGTCAAGTTTAGATCCTCACTTGCACTAGCCACATTTCAAGCGCTCAGTAGTCACAGGTGGCTAGTGGCTACCTTATTTGGACACTGCAGATACAGAATATTCCATCATTGCAGAAAGTTCTATTGGATAATTGCTGCTTTAAGCCATAATGTCTCTTTTAGATATGTTGACACATTTCCTCAGAATAGATTGCAGTTCTGTCACAAGTTATAAGGATTTAAAATTTTACTGTGAAATCTCATTCATGTGAAGTTTCTTCATTTGCATAGCACCAAGTTAACTCTGATCTGCAAATTAATAATATAGATAAGAGTCAAAGAGACATTAAACACACTTCAGAGACCAAAGTTTTTAAGCACCATCAAATAACTCCAGAAGCGCTCACTTAGATGTAAGCAATTGATATGATAATTACACATCATTTTTATTTATTCATTAAAACCGGGATCCCCTAAATTGCCCTGGTAGGAAATAATGTGGTTAGCCTAGTTCTTTCTAGCAGCGCTTCTGCTATTCCTAAATTCTATGTAAAATCATTTTATACTACTGATTTACCTTCCTCTCTTCCTTTGGTAAGTCAGCAGCATAAAATACTTTGACGCTGAAAAGTTTTTTTAAAATTATACTATGATTTTTTAAATTAATATTTATTTATTTATTTATTTAGTTGTCTGCCTCAGGTCTTAGTTGAGGCACATGGGATCTTTGTTGCAGCATGTGGGATCTTTTGTTGCTGCACGCAGGCTCTTCGTTGCAGCTTGAGGGCTTCTCTCTAGTTGTGACGCAGCGGCTCTAGAGCACGCAGGCTCAGTAGTTGCGGCTTGCAGACTTAGTTGCTCCATGGCATGTGGGATCTTAGTTCCCTGACCGGGGATCGAACCCACGTACCCTGCATTGGAAGGCAGATTATTAACCACTGGTCCACCAGGGAAGTCCCTCATGCTGAAATTTTTACTAGCTCAAGATCTAGTTCCAAAGCCCTTGCTTCTTCCACTATATCCCAGGTCTCCCTGGCAGGAGTGCTCCTGTGGGCCCCTCACAGAGGTTGGCACATAGTAGGGGTTCCATGAAAATCTGTTGATTGGTAGACAAAGACAGTTCTTTCAAGATGCCACCCATTGGAGTAGACTCTGATTTTCTACAAAGAATTCATGGATTAAAAAGAAAACTCTCTCCTTTCTTCTTTTTCCTTTACCAGTCTTTGCTGCAAAGCCTTCATGATGAGATAAGGGCTTCCTGTTTGTGAGGAAGATGTTTTCTGCGTACTCAGGTGGGAGTGGGGAGTGCTGAAAGAGATGTATCTAAAAGAGATACTATGGAAATTTCCCTGGTGGTCCAGTGGCTAAGACTCCGTGCTCCCAATGCAGGCGATCTGGGTTCGATCCTTGGTCAGGGAACTAGATTCCACATGTTGCAACTAAGAGTTTGCATGCCACAACTGAAGATCCTGCACATGGCAACGAAGATCCCACGTGCCGCAACTAAGACCCGGTGCAACCAAATAAATAAATAAAATAAAATAAAATAAATTAAAGAGACATTATGGCTTAAAGCAGCGTTATCCAATAGAACTTTCTGCAATGATGGAATATTCTGTATCTGCAGTGTCCAAATAAGGGGTGGGGGTGGGGAGTGCTATCCAGCCTGAGGATTTGGGAATGAAATCTGCCAGCTTCTTCAGAAGGGACAGCTGCCTTACCACGGCACCAGTCATGGGTTGGGTCCATCAGTCCCTAAATATTATGTTGAGCACATTTGCCAGGTACAGGTTCTAGGTAACAGGAGAGAGAAGAGAATTTTGATTTCTTTAGAGAAGAATGACACTTGCATTCCTAAATCTTTAGCTAAGATGGTTTCTTATAACTTGCTTTGTTTGATCATACCAAACTTCAATGCCTTTTTTAGCAAAAATAAAACTCAATTCCTCAATTTAGCAGTAAGTTTCAAAGAATATGACTTGTCAATTCCTTATGTTCTCTAAAGGAAATTTATAGTGCGTAGGCCGTAAGAGAAGAAAGAAAAATTAATAGAAACAATATAAGTGTAGGTTGACTATTTAGTCTTTATTTGGAGGTAATTAAACAATTAGAACCCTCCAAATTTATGAAGTTTAGATATCTGAGCATTTTTTCCCCTGCCGCTTGTGGGAGCCAATCTCTGGTTCAGGAAAGGCTAGAAAGAGATCTCTTTGTCATGAAGTCTTTGCCAGCTCCTGCATAATATCTGTGGCAGAGTCAGGACCATTTGAAAACTTAATAAATGTGCCAAAAAGAAAACCACCACAACTTTCTGAGCACTTTTTAAAGTCACTTAAAGGGAAAGTAGATATTACATTTTTACTTTTTGTTCCAAAAAGCAATTAGGCCTTTTTCTTCTCATTCCTCTGTAATTCCTGCACATGAATCCTAATATTACAGGAACAGGCATTTATTTGCACAGTCTTCAGCTAACTCAACAGTCTTTGTCTCCTTTGGAAACTGTATGGTAGATTGATCCAAGGTCACATGTCCTCTGAAACCAATTAGCAGGTGTGTCATCACTGCCATAGGCTGCTCTGCTGATTGTTCTTAGTCTGAAAATTGACAGGTGGAGCACATGCTCCATTCCCGATACAACTGAATCCAAGTCTCTAGAAGACACTAATGTCTCTGCCTAAACTGTAGAGCCTCACCCACTGTGGTCCTCTAAAGCAAGTCTTGACCATCAAGCATCTGAGAACTCTCACAGGCTCACAAAAATGGCTCAATTAGCATGCAAAAAGATGGGAATAAGAGGCTGGACTTGGGAGTGTGTGAAACCTGGGGTTCTCTTGGTCTTTCCAGTGCTGGGAACTATGGGGAGAAAAGGAATCTTACTGGTTTCTCTTATTTTTGTCCTTTATTCTAAGGGACTTGGAGCCAACTCTCAAATACCATGGAGTAAAGAGTATACAAGAACTGGCATAAAATTAATCTTGCCCCATTCTCACAATGAGCCCTCATTATGTGAAAACATACTCTTTATTTCAATCTCACCCCAGGTATTAGGACATTTGAAAAGTTCTCTTTGTCTTTCCATGAACTACAAATCCTCTCTCTCTCCCTCTCTTTCTTCCTCTCTCTCTCTGTCTCTCTGTCTCTCTCTCTCTCTCTCTCTCTCTCTCTCTCACACACACACACACACACACGCAGAAGGAGAAAAGGAATTTTTAAAATTGGAAAGTATTGGAAAGTATGGCCCAGGACAAAAAGGAAAAATACCTGTTTCAAACCTGTTTTCCTCATTCCTTAAGACAGAAATAAAAAGTACAGAAGCATGTAAATGATAATTCTTTTGAAAGCAAAGACCAGTATGATTAGAATTTTTAACAGTACCATCATATTTAAAAAAAATTAATCTTTAAGAGTTTGCCCTACATATATATTTTTTACTCTATATATTCTTTGAGAGTGAAGATTATCACATTCATCTTAGACACTTGGCTCCTGACATACTGTAGATGCTTAGTAAATGTTTGTTGAATGAGTGAAAGGAGTTTAAATCGCTGTTTATTCTATATCCTCTTTGCCCAGGGAGAGTCCTGAGTTTGTCCATCTAAGGTCATCTCTAAGGTCATCTAGGAGAGTGAATGAGGTTTTCATCCCAGCCTTTGAGACACAGATCAGTGTTGGGTGAACCAACTGCAATTTGACTCCAAAAGCAGAAACTAACACACCATTGTAAAGCAATTATACTCCAATAAAGATGTTAAAAAATTTTTGACTCCAGCCTCTAAATTCATATTATCATTAACACCAGCAACAAAGATGTGATCACTGTTTACAAGGCTCTCCACCTCAACTCCTGCCAGACTCCTAGGGTTGCTATAGGTTTGTGATATCTGAAGGCCTGGTGGGACCTGCTTAGAGAGATGGCAGACTCACCCTCTACAACTCTTCCTCAGCTTCCCCAGAGATGGGCAGAGCTGAATCAGCCTCCAAGAGAGATGGGTAAGACTTGAACAGAAATCTGTCCCATAAATTCTTTTCCATGTGACTACCACACTATTTCTTTTTTGTTTTTTCGGCTGCATGCAGCATGCGGGATCTTAGTTCCCCGACCAGAGATTGAATCCGTGCCCCCTGCAGTGGAAGCCTGGAGTCTTAACCACTGGACCACCAGGGAGGCTTCTCATTGCAGTGGCTTCTCTTGTTGTGGAGTACGGGGTCTAGGCGCTCGGGCTTCAGTAGTTGTGGCACATGGACTCAGTAGTTGTGGAGCACGGACTTAGTTGCATGTAGGACCTTCCCGGACCAGGACCCCGTGTCCCCTGCATTGGCAGGCGGATTCTTAACCACTGCGCCACCAGAGAAGTCTAATAAGAGTTTTGAAAAAATATAATAAGAGTTTTGTAGGGCTTTCTCCATTATACAAGGTAGCGGAGAGTTATAATCACCAGGGAGTATAGAATTCTTCTTATCCTATACAATGCAGACCAATAGGTCAATTCATTGAAAAATAAAGTGGTTATAAGGGAGACATGTTTTAAAAAATGATAAATACATACATTAAACATTATATTTAAATTTAAAATAAATATTGTAATTTGTCAATCCTTTAATTGGTCCACTGATTAGAGTTCTGTGTTTTCTTTTTCATTAGGCATACATATATGCAATGGCTCTGATTTCCAAATTTTATTAATTCTAAAAGAAGTGAAAACTCAAGATACTTTCAAAATACTCTGAGTATAGAATCCTAGATTTCGGGGTGTTTTGTCCCCTATCTTTTATAGTCTTGTTTGCACCTAATTCAACAGCAATTTTAAAAAGTCACATGACTGTATCTTTTCTTTCTAAAACAATTTAGTTTCTTTAAAAAAACCTTCTTGTTTCCCATAATTTTATCAATTTACATAACAGTTAATTAAATTATATCATTACAATCACAAGTAAAATAGGCATAAACAGATTTGGGGAAAAGTTCAGCTAACTCTTGGAAAACTTATGACTCAACTGGTGGGAGCAAAAGTATCCAGACATTCCCGAGAGTAGCTTACCTACTTACTCTGAAGCATTCAGAGTGCTCTTAGGACTCTTAGGGGAAATGGAGAGCATTGATTAATTCTGCAGGTTGCTTAACTTTGAGGTTATTTAAGAGAATAACTACCATTACTTTTGGGGCATAAAATGTTAATATATTAGTAATCAGAGCAGGAAAGAAATCTTTTTGTCTTCCATGCCTCAGGTGTACTGCCTTATTTAATGAGCACCTACTGTGGACTAGGCTCTCAGCAGATTGAAAGACATTCTTTTACAGATATAATTCACATTTTAAAGTATATAAGTTGGGCTTCCCTGGTGGTGCAGTGGTTAAGAATCCCTCTGCCAATGCAGGGGACACAGGGTTGATCCCTGGTCTGGGAAGATTCCACATGCCGTGGAGCAGCTAAGCCCGTGAGCCACAATTACTGAGCCTACACTCTAGAGCCCGCGAGCCACACTACTGAAGCCCACGTGCCTAGAGCCCATGCTCCACAAGAGAAGCCACCACAATGAGAAGCCCGTACACTGCAACAAAGAGTAGACCCTGCTCACCACAACTAGAGAAAGCCCGCGCGCAGCAACAAAGACCCAACGCAGCCAAAAATAAAATAAATAAATAAATAAATAAAGTATATGTCAAGCTGTACACCTGAAACTAACACAACATTGTAAATCAACTGTACTCCAATAAAATTTTAAAAAATAAAGTATATAAGTCAATTTTTTTAGTATATTCGCAGGGTTATGTAAGCATCAACACAATTTAATTTTAGAACACTTTCATCATCCCCCAAAAGAAATTCCGTACTCGTTAGCAGTCACTTTCTGTTCCCTCCTAATATCCCCAGCACAAGGCAGCCATTCATCTACTTTCTGTCCTATGGATTTACCTATTCTGGAAATTTCATATAAATGAAATCATACAATATGTGATTTTCTGTGTGTGTCTGACTTCTTTCCCTTAGCATATGTTTTTTAAAAAATTTATTTTATTATATTTTATTTTTCGCTGCATTGGGTCTTTGTTGCTGCACGCGGGCTTTCTCTATGTGCGGCGAGCAGGGGCTACTCTTTGCTGCGTTGCGCGCCTTCTCATTGTGGTGGCTTCTCTTGTTGCAGAGCATGGGCTCTAGGTAGGTGGGCTTCAGTAATTGTGGTGCATGGGCTTTGTAGTTGTGGCTCACGGGGTCTAGAGGGCAAGCTCTGTTGTTGTGGTGCCTGCGCTTAGCTGCTCCGCGGCATGTGGGATCTTCCCAGACCAGGGATCGACCCCGTGTTCCCTGCATTGGCAGGTGGATTCTTAACCACTGCACCACCAGGGAAGTCCCATTAGCATCTGTTTTCAAGGTTCAGTCATGTTGTAGCATGTATCGGTACTCCATTCTGTTTTTGCGGCCAAATAATATTCCATTGTATGGATATACAACCATTTGTTTCTCTATTCATCAGTCAATGGACATTTGGGTTGTTTTCACTTCTTGGTTATTGTGAATAATGCTGCTATGACATTAGAGTACAAGTTTTTTTTGTGGACATGTTTTCAGTTCTCTTGGGTATATACCTAGGGGTGGAATTGCTAGCTCAAATGGTAACTCTACTTTTAACTTTTTGAGGAACTTTCAATCTGTTTTCCAAGAGGCTGCACCATTTTACATTCCCACCAGCAATGTGTGAGGGTTCCAATTTCTCCATATACTCACCAATACTTGTTATTTTCCGTTAAGACAATTATAGCCATTCTAGTGGGTGTGAAGTGGTATCTCACTGTGGTTTTGATTTGCATTTCCCTATTGGCTAATGATGTTGAGCATTTTTTAATGTGCTCATTAGCCATTTGCATATCTTCTTTGGAGAAATGTCTACTCAAAGTCTTTGCCCATTTTGAATTGTGCTATATCTCTCAAAGACCCATCTTTGCCCTAAAACAAGGTCTCTCAACTTTGGCATTATTGACATTTGGGGATGGATAATTCTTTGTTGTGTGTGGTTTTCCTGTGCATTGTAGGATGTATAGCACCATCCCTGGTCTCTACCCACCAGATGCCAGTAGCACCCTCCAACTTGTGACAATCAAAACAGACACTGAAAAATCACCTTGGGGTGGGGGGGGCACAAAATCTCTCCTAAGCAAGAACCACTACTGTAAAGGATCCTTCTGTGCATCTAAGAAACACAAGGAAACATAACTCAGTTTTAGTGGAGTGGTGGAGGCAGAAGTCAGTCTGAGTGGGTTGAGGATGATGTGAGAAAGTGGACGGACCTTTGGGATATGAACTGATCTTCCCAAGTCTCGTTGGTGAATTAATTGACAAAATGAGAGATAGGTATCAAGGTTACAAATGAGGATTAGGTCACATGATGAGATAAATAATAATTCAATATAATAACACAAAATGAGTTATAAGACTGTATATGAAAGTATCAAAAGTGTGGTATATCTAGAACTGCTTATAGGATTTCTGAGACAGGGAATTTACTGGAAGCTGGTCTCTGGGGCCGAGTGTCGTCCGTTGACACTCCTAGGCATGAAGCTCAAATGACTGTTAAGTGGCCTTTCCCTGTTAGACAGCTGTCAGCTTCATTTCTCATGTTAGTCTCATCTCTTGGTGGTGATGTGGACACATCTGTCTCAGACATAGATGGTTGGATTGTAAGGAACATCACCCACTAAGCTAGCTTTTTCAGTAGGGAGGAAGGCAAAGGGCTGTTTAATAGAAGCCACAGAAAGCTGAAAAGCAGGCCTTAGCAAGGACAGGAACTAGGGCAGCTTGAGAAGCTGTCAGGAGGGGGTCGTCTGTGGACATACTTACTCTGCTGCTCTGCCCACAGCTCAGCTCCTGACCCACTCAGTCTCCACCTTTTTTTTTTTTTTTTTGGCTGCTCGGTGTGGCATGCGGGATCTTAGACCAGGGATTGAACCTGCGCCCCCTGCAGTGGAAGTGCAGAGTCTTAACCACTGGACCACCAGGGAAGTCCCCAGTCTCCACCTCTTAGTTCTAATTCCTGAAAGAGGGAATCTGAGGATCTCAGAAACCACTGAGTAGGCCATTTGCTTGGCTCTCTTAATTGGGTGTCCTAACCCAGTTCCCTGGGCTGTGGAGTGGGGCAGTTTTCATAGAACACATGGGGTGGGGTGAGGGAGAAATCAAGAAATAGGAACCACATCATAGACGCTTAAGCCATTCCACCACGTGTACAGATTTTTCCCCACTTTTTACCTTAAACATTTTTACCCCACTCTTTGCTCCCCACACCCCAACACACAACACATCTCACAGAAACAGCCTTACCATTGTTTGCCAGTTGAATACACAGTTACCACCATTTACCTGACTCTATTCTTCAGTGCCTGTGGTACTATGGTCTTCACCTCAAGTGTTCTGACTTTAGAAGGGATGGAGGGGAGAGAAGAATTACCCATCATGTTTTCTATTTAATAATGACATGCTAGGCAGGTGTCATCTAAACCTAGCTGGGCAATTCTTTTTAATTAATTTTTTTAAATTTATTTTATTTTTGGCTGCATTGGGTCTTCGTTGCTGCGCGTGGGCTTTTCTCTGGTTGCGGCGAGCGGGGGCTACTCTTCGTTGCGGTGCGCGGGCTTCTCATTGTGGTGGCTTCTCTTGTTGCGGAGCACAGGCTCTAGGTGCACGGGCTTCAGTAGTTGTGGCACGTGGGCTCAGTAGTTGCGGCTCACGGGCTCTAGAGCACAGGCTCAGTAGTTGTGGCACACGGGCTTAGTTGCTCCGCGGCATGTGGGATCTTCCCAGGCCAGGGATCGAACCTGTGTCCCCTGCACTGGCAGGCGATTCTTAACCACTGTGCCACCAGGGAAGCCCAGCTGGGCAATTTTAACAAGAGAAATATATCTGTTTGGGGAGCAGTGTCTGAAACCTCTTCATCCCAATCCTCCCCCATTGGCATAACAGTTGGGAATAAAGACTACCAAGCTGTTGGGAGATGGTACATCCTTCCCAGTAGTTAACGAAGTGATGCTCTGCCTTCACAGTGTATTAATTAAAAAGGTAATCAGTGCATGCTTCAAGTTTGCTGTTTGAAACTCAACAGCAATAAAATCAGAACACTACTCAGATTTTTTTTCGCATAAAGAAATGAATAACAAATTAGGGCCACAGAGATAGAGTAATCACATTTTAAATGATTTCTCCTGAGCATGCCTTTAATAACCTGTATGCGTCGGGTAAGAAGAACAAAGAAAGGCAAAGTTAATTATCTAGGAAAACCTTCATCTAGGAGTTTTAGTCACATTAGCCCAGGGTTTCTCAGCCTTGGTACTACTGGTATTTGGGGCCAGATAATTCTTTATTGTGGGGAGCAATCCTGTGCCTATAGTAGGATATTTAGCAGCATCCCTGGTCTCTAACCAGTAGATGCCAGTAGCACCCATCTACCCAGGTTGTGACAACCAAAAATGTCTCTAGACATTATTAAATATCCCCTGTGGGGTTAAATCACCCTGGATTGAAAACTACTGAGTTAACTACACACATTTCTTCTCACCCCTCATTCCCTGGATCCCTCCAGGGTTTGCTGTTTTAAACCTTTGGAACCAAATGTACCAGGCCATCTACATTTTCCAGGGAGTAATATGAAAAGAAGTTGACTGGGTCAAAATTACTTGTCCAGATGACAAGAAGGGCTCCTTGCATTTCTATATTGAAAAGTAGCAGACAAAAAGAACAAAGGAAGAAAGTCTAATAAAACTATTTAAGGCACTCAGCTAAACACATATTTATTCCCTACTTTAGCAGCATCCATGGCCTCCACCCACTACATGCCTGGAGCACCACCCCGCATGATGCGACAACCAAAAATGTCTCCAGACATCCTAAATGTACCTTAGGGGGCAAAATTGCACCCAGTTGAGAACTACTCATCTAGAGTCCTATCCACTCCTCACACCCACATGATATATTTCATCTGCATACTTTAGTGTATATTTCTAAAATAAAGCTTTTTAAACCATGAACACAATATCATTTTCATACCTAAACAAATTAATAATAATTCTTTTATAGCATCCAGAAACTGTTCAAATTTCTAGTTTCATAAACCTTGTAATTTTTTTTACAGTGTTTTGAATTAGGATCCTAATAATATAGTCTATATATTTCAATTGATTGCTATGTCTTCTAGATATGGTTTCTTTCAGTTTTTTTTGTTGTTGTTTTTGTTTTTGTTGTTGCAAAAAGCTTTACTGTTTCCATTTGGTCCAAGGCTTGGGAGAGAGCTCAAGGGTGGTTAAAAGCTGCCTAGTGGCTGCAGAGCGGGGCTTCAGGCAGAAGCCCTGACGCCAGAGGGCTCCTCAAAGGCCGCTGGGCTCCAGACGCTCCTACTCGTGCTGGAGGGCGAGCCTTTCGACGAGGGCCTCGCCCAGCCCCACCTGGGGACCAGCCGGCCTGCGGAGGTTGGTCGGATGGGCGCGCATCTTCTGGATGAGTTTCACCTGCTCATCTAGGAGGCGGCTCTCCGGGAAGCCGGAGAAGTCACAGAGGCGGGGGTCTGCGCGGGCAGAGCCCAAGGCGTGCAGGTCCACAAGGGCCTGGTTCAGGTTCTCCGCGAGCATGACGGCTTCCACAGCGTCCTGGGTTTCACCCCACTCACCCTGAGACGCTTCTGCACGTCCCGGAAGAGGGCGCGGCTGCCGCGCTGCTTTTGCATTTTCAAGAGGCGCTGGGCGCCCTCACGCTTCCCCTCGGGCACTCCGCGGAAAAAGTGGCCCAGGCCCTCCAGAGCCGCGTCGTGGCGGTGGAAATAGGAGCCCAGAGAGAGGTAGGTGCGGGCGGCCCGCAGATGCACGTTGACCAGGCGGTTGACGGCGGCCTTACGGAGTTAAGCTCAGAGTATGGTGTTGGCGGTCCCGGTGGCCGAGGACAGCTGAGCGGCTGGTTCCGAAGGGTGCGAGTGGAACACAGGCTGGAGGTGGTCGGAGGCGAGAGCGAGGGGCCACCCTGGGTCTGTTCGGTCCACACACCGCTGTAGCAGGAGACGGAGCCGCGGGAGTGCCCAGCGCGGTGCCTCTTTCAATGTTTTGATTGTACAAACTGGGTTTGTCCTATAGAGCGTCCCGCAATCTGGATTTTGTTGATTGCATCCCTGTGCCGTTAGCATACTCCTTTATCCCTTCTGTATTTCCCGTAAATTGGTCTTGGATCAAGAGGTGTGGTCACAGCCAGGTTCTATTTACTTGGCAACCTACTTCATAGGTGGTGCATATGTACCTCTATCAGGAGCATATAACATTTGGGATTGTCTTTTTGTCATGTTAGCAGTTGTTGATGCTCAATGTCTAGATCCAGTCATTCACTTGGCATTATAATATATGGCTAGTCTCATTCATTGCTTTTTTCATTACCTTCTTCATTACTCATTCTACAGTGATACACTTCTCCTTCCTTATTATTTGGTCACCCAGAGGTACAGTTTGTAGAGGAAAGGTAACATACATGCTTAATTCTTTCCCTCCAGTTCCCAGTTTTCAAAATAATGCATTTGTTCCCTTGAATTTTCCAATGCAGACAACTGAGGTTTTGGGTTTGTTTGGGATTTTTTTTTTTTTTTGGTAGTATTAGGAACTCATGGATTTAAACGTACTTGGTGGATTTCAATTCATTGCAGTTCTTACCCTTTGGATGCTTCCCTTTTCATCTTTGGTTGGCAGGAGTCTCTCCAAGTTGGTTCCTGAGTCCTTTCGATAATTTCTATCCTTTTAAAAAAGGATAATAGAACTTACATGTTCACATGAGTATTTTTTAAATGATTTTTTAAAATTAATTAACTTATTTTTGGCTGCATTGTGTCTTCATTGTGGTGCACGGGCTTCTCACTCTGGTGGCTTATCTTGTTTCAGAGCATGGGCTCTAGGCATGTGGGCTTCAGTACTTGTGGCACACGGGCTCAGTAGTTGTGGCTTGTGGGCTCTAGAGCACAGGCTGAGTAGTTGTGGCGCACAGGCTTAGTTGCTCTGCGGCATGTGGGATCTTCCCAAACCCGGGCTCGAACCCGTATCCCCGGTATTGGCAGGCGGATTCTTAACCACTGTGCCACCAGGAAAGTCCCTCACATGAGTATTTTTATCTTCACAGTTTCACCCTACAACAGTGTTGCTTAAAATGTGGGCCTCAGGCAATACCTGTGAGCTGATGGAACGTCAAATTGACTCTCCCTACCCAGGCCTACTGAATTAGAGTCTCTGGGAATGGGGCCCAGCAAACTGTAGTTTAACAAGTTCTCCAGGTGATTCTTATGCACATTAAAGTTTGAGGACATATGCTCTACAAGAATTGACTTCAGGGTAGGACAGGAATAAAGACACAGAGACTTTATTGTGGACTTTATGAAGTCCACAGAGAATGGACTTGAGGACATGGGGAGGAGGAAGGGCAAGCTGGGACGAAGTGAGGGAGTGGCATAGACTTATATATACTACCAAATGTAAAATAGATAGCTAGTGGGAAGCAGCCACATAGCACAGGGAGATCAGCTCAGTGCTTTGTGACCACCTAGAGGCGTGGGATAGGGAGGGTGGGAGGGAGACGCAAGAGGGAGGAGATATGGGGATATCTGTATACGTATAACTGATTCACTTTGTTATACAGCAGAAACTAGCACAACATTGTAAAGCAATTATACTCCAATACAGATGTTAAAAAACATTGACTTCAGAGCCTAGCTTTGGGTCACCTTCCTCACTTAAGATCCGTAGCCCTTCAGGAATTTTTTGCCAGAGTAAACCACCCCTCTGTTCTTATGGGATATCATCAGAGGGCACAGTCATCATTGAGGGTTATTGATTGATAGTTTGATAGGTGAATGATGAATCTGGTTAATACCTCTTTGGATCCAAAAATTCCAATATAATTGCTTTTCATAAGTGGCCTTAGAAAGCTGCCACGATGAAAATTTCAAAAGAATTACTCCAAAAATGTTTTGAGCAATGGTGGTATTATATGTGCTAGGGACTGCCATGGTTTAATGCTAATGGTTTTGCTCCTATTAAGTTCTTATGGTTGAATGGTGTGGTGAGGTTATCCAGACTATTTTGCAGAAATAAAGGATTATTTTTCTTTGAAAGTGCTTATTCCATGCTTGCTTAGTTGCTTACTCAAGAGAATTTCTTCTTGTAGCAAAGATGGGCTTCTGTGGAAGCACACTGACTGTGTATAGTTATTCTCAAGCATCATTAGTGAGTCAGTCATTCAACATAGCCTCTCATCTGGCACATAAGTAGACTAGGTTTAAAATGCTTGCTTTTAGACATAACGGTTTTCACATAGCCAGCTTCGTGGGACACATACACTAATAGGGCTTATTTCTTTCAATGTAAACAAAATAGAGATTCTTGGAAAAAAGAGAGCCTAATAGCTTTGGGGTCAAGACCCATGTCTTAGTAAAGTCTCTCACCATATCTACTTCACCATAGGGGTTCTGAACTCTTGTTTTTGGTTTTGTAATTTTAAAAGTTCTGATACTGTTCCCAAGGCCAATTAGGCCAGAAAATGTAGAGAGTAGGAATGTAGCCTCCGGGGGTTTGAAAGGCCCGCCACCGCCAGGTGATTCTAATGTACAACCAAGGCTGAGAACCTTGTGGAGTGAAGCAGAGACAATGAGAAACTTTATTAAGACATGAACTTATACCCCTAAATTGTTAGGCTCTCTTTTTTCAAGAATAAGATATCTGATATACTTGGGGGTCTTTGGAAAGATCAATTCTCACCAGCACTACCTGATATTATTCAGAGATTTACATTTCACTCACAGAGAAGACAACCTTCTGAGTCTACTTCTGCTTGTATGATGGAGGAAGAACCCATCTGATGCTACTTTTTGGAAGATTTATTAGAGGATGTGAAGACAACTTGAATGAGTGTTTCAAGATGACATCCTCCATTGGTACCTACTGAATGAGTCAAATATGAGATTTATAGGGGCTTAATAAAAGGTTTTACCTAGCTAGGTTGTATTATTTAATGTCAAACTAAATGAAAAGCTTTCAACAAGAAGGCTCTCCAAAGAGAGCAAGCCAAGCAGGGTATGGGAAATGAGCTGCAGAGGCAACATATGATAAGCAGGGGCTTTGAAGTCCAACAGACTTGAGTTTGAAACTCAGTTCTGCCATTGACCAGCTCCATGACTTTGGGCAAATTACTTAACCTCTCTAATCACGGATTCTTTTCTGCAAACCTGGCATAGTGCCTGTGCTTGACACCGAGTGGGGTTTCACAAATTACTAAGTATTAAAATTACAGGGAATTTATTGTTCGAATATCTGGAGATGAGATACCAGGTCCAGCTCATGCTAAGGAAGGTGTGGTATTCAGAATAATGCCCCCCACACACAAATATGTCCACATCCTAATTCCCAGAACCTGGGAAATATGTTACTTTACATGGCAAAAGGGATTTTACAGATGTAATTAGGTTCAAGATCTTGCAATGGGAGTGAGTATCCTGGATTACCCAGGTGGGCCCAGTGTCATCACAAGGGTCTTTTCAAGAGAAAGAGGCAGGCAGGAGAGTTAGAGAAGATATGACTCTTGAAGCAGAGGCTGGAGTGGTACAATTGCTGTTTTTGAGATGGAAGGAAGAGGGTTGTGAGCCATGCAATGCAGGCAGCTCTAGCAGCTGGAAAAAGCCTCCTCCAGAGGCTCCAGAAGAAATGCAGTCTTGCTGATACATTGGTTTTAGTCCACTGAGATCCCCTTCAGACTTCTGACCTCCCGAACTTTAAGATAATCAATGTGTGTTATTTTAAGCCACTACGTTTGAGGTAAATTGTTACAGCAGCAATAGGAAACTAATACAGAAGGTTAAACCAAATCTCTCTTTGAGCATTCAAAGATACCAAGTACAGATTTTGCAAGAGGAAGATTTCACTTTGGAGTCCAGGGCATTCAAATCAATTAGTATAAAGTCCAAGGATTGTAATAATAGTTTACTTGTAAATGAATTTATCTAGCCTGGCATCGGATGGTCTTGATTCTTCACTTGCCAGTCAAGCACATTTGTAGCACGTTCAGAAGGCCCCTGACACAATCCTCAGGACCCTGTAGTATCTGCTGCAGTACTGAGAAACTGCCTGGTGGGAAAGCAAGAAGGAAGAAAACTGGTAATGGCAGATCAATAACCAAGAAAGACAGCTCTTGGAGATTATCAGGAGAAGTGGTGATTTGGTCAACTATTCTGGAGGACAATTTGACAATAGCAGCAAAAAAAATGTATATAAGGCCTTAAAAATGCAAGTCCTCTGACTCAGCAATTCTACTTGTAGGAAAATTTATCCTAGGGGAAAAAGCTGGATTAGTATGCATATCATTTACCTGCTTAAAAAATCCTTTCATGGAACACTTGGGGAGACTCAAGGGAGACAGCATTACATCCACTTACATTGGATAATTAAAAGTGGCAGGTGTTTGTACTGGCCATAGCTTGGTCTACATGTGAATCTGGTTAGATTAACCTCAAAGGTCCCCAAGCCACCTTTGCTACGTTTGATCTCTTTTACGAAAATCTCTGAAATGACAATTGTGACTAACAGTTCCAATGTTAAATTGGTGTCTGCCCTTGAATACTTTATTATAAACTATCATCCAATTTTGTGACTTAAATAAATTAAAATTTTTATACGTCTGTGTAATTGAGCACTTAAGTGTTGAAAATTACCTATATTCTTACCCACTGACATTAAGATAATATATTTGTCATGCAAAAGCTGTGATTCCAAATTATGCTCAAATCCAAGTGAGGAATCTTTATTCATTTTTTTTTCTGTTGTGTTATCTGTTTTGGCGATATGTCTGGACCCAAATTGCATCAAGGAGGGACCAAAATTTACAAAACATTCTTGAGTATGATGGCGGCTGCATTCGAAGTTTTGATTAAACTGCTCTACATGTGTGATTATTACTTGTAAACAGATGATTAGATATTAATTAGACAATAAGTGATTGTAAAGCACTTAGAAAATAAAAGTGTTTATAAATGCCACCAAGTAATAGCAACAGTAATTCTTTACTGACTACACAGCTGCTAATGTCAATAAGAATGATTTATTCTAGCTAAATATGCAAAAAAGCTGCTATCATATCTGTTTTGCTACAGCAAAACAAAATATATCATATTTACAAGTGATTTTACATCAGTGTTTAGATAAATACATCTCATTTTGATAAAAACAGCTTATCTCTTTTAGGACCTTCTCAAACACAGGTACAGCCATTGTGGCATGGTGTCTTTGAGTGCTAAGAACTGAAGCTCCTTCCTGCTCATCTCTCTGACTTATGTCAAATATTTATTTCTTTAAAATATAAGATGTAGGGCTTCCCTGGTGGCGCAGTGGTTGAGAGTCCCCCTGCCGATGCAGGGGACACGGGTTCGTGCCCCGGTCCGGGAGGATCCCACATGCCATGGAGCGGCTGGGCCTGTGAGCCATGGCCGCTGAGCCTGCGCGTCCGGAGCCTGTGCTCCACAATGGGAGAGGCCACAACAGTGAGAAGCCCACGTACCGGAAAAAAAAAAATATATATATATATATATTTGGTCTTTGTCGCTGACACGGAGCTCCTGAAACCTTTGGAATTTCCTGAACGGTGAGAGCTATAAAGGTGAATTATATTATGTTAATGAGATGACTTTGGTACCATATATATATATATATATATAAGATGTAAGGTGACATTTTGTGAATGGCATTTTCATTCATGCAGTAGTTTTGTCATGTTGTGTCTGTGCAGTAGCTCCCCAGCACCTTAAAACTGTGTGTAACAGACTCAGTAAATGTTGGTCAGATGGATGAGGAAAAGTCAGTTCTTTTTTGGTTATTCTAGAAGCTGGTAAAAGAAGAAAATCCATGTCAAGAATAAAATAAAGCACTTTCTATCTTCTTGATTTTGTTTTTCAAAAGAAGTTTTGAAACTGCTTGCTTTTTATGTCCAATCATTATTTTTACCCCTAATGGCCTTTATGGGTCATGGACCTGTATCAGCCTCACTCTTGACCTCACTGGTGAATTTGGCAATGCATGTGTTTGACTTTCTGTCGTAAGTAAACTCAAGCACCTACAATGAGTCCAGGTCTGTGGTTTCAGAGACATGAAATGAACTGAACGAATACAAGTGAAGAGTGCTTCATGTTACATGAGTTCAATAGAAAAGGGGTGGAGTGGTTATTTTGGATGATGAGATACTCATGAGTTAGCTCAGCAACCTTGTTAACAAAGCAAATCTAAGTGAGGCAGTGTAGTTTGGTGGAAAACAGAGTTGAACTTTGATTCAGGAGACCTGGATTCAAATGACACTTCTGCCACTTACTCTGATCTTGCTCAAGTTACTTAACCTCTCTGAATCTGTTTGCTCATTTGAAAATTTTCAGTATTAAAACTTGTCAATCCCAGAACACTATTATAATTCATTGTGTAAAAGAACTAAGTGAGGGGTGAAATGCTTTACCCTGAAAAAAATTTTTATTACGATAATTTCCCTGGAGTGGGTGAAAAGGAATTATTCATGGGTTTCATTACTTAGATGGTGAACTTTTTTTCTGGACTGTGTCAGGTTTTAGGCCCAAACCGTAAGCCACATGTAGAAAACTGGGGAACTAGCTCAAAATAGAGCCAGAAAAGTAAAAGAATTCCATAGAAGGTCAGTGGTTTTCGGGAAACCTTTGTCATCTTTGTCTTGTTCTTTCCACGTCCTTTCCTTCTTTGTAATAACTTCCTTATCTGGTAAACATGAGGCGCTGAGGAAAAAGAAAAAAAAGAAAAAAGGAAACATGGAAGAAATAGCGGACTCAGGAGTGCTGGTAAGGGGAAAGGATTTGGAATGAAGGGGGTTTACATACGGCCTTCTTGATAAATATTAAGGGCAGTATAAAGTATGTAGGGACATACAAACTGGAAGTAAATAATTTAAAATTTTCAGTACGGGGCTTCCCTGGTGGCGCAGTGGTTGAGAGTCTGCCTGCCGATGCAGGGGACATGGGTTCGTGCCCTGGTCCAGGAGGATCCCACATGCTGCGGAGCGGCTGGGCCCGTGAGCCATGGCCGCTGAGCCTGTGCGTCCGGAGCCTGTGCTCCACAACGGGAGAGGCCACAACAGTGAGAGGCCCGTGCACCGCAAAAAAAAAAAAAAAAGAAAGCTTAAATGTAATGCCTGCTTTTAAAAAATAAACAGATATACGATGTTATGACATTTTTATCCACGTGTGATGAGGACATGAAAGGTATTTGCCATAAGAAATAGATCATATTAGAACTTTATGATGGGGCACTGAAATGGTATTAGCTGGAGATCCTCCAGATGCAGACCCTGAGACAAGAATTCAAGTGCAAGTTAATTTGGGAGGTGAGTCCAGGAAACACCCACAGGAGTGTGGGCAAGCGAGACAAAGAAAAGAAGGCAGCCAATACAATTCGGGGCGCTCTGTCAAGCCAGCTACCACCATGGGAAATTGAACTTAATCCCACTGGGGAACTCTGGGAGTCAGTGTAGAACAGCGTAGATTCAATGATCCCACTTGAGGACTGAGGGCAGTGCGGTATTTGTACATCACTCCTCTCAGTCATTGCTTGAGAGCTCTTGGGGGTGTGGGCTGTGCCTTTTCTGGCCCGTCAGCCCTGTCTCAAAGGTATTGTTGGGGAGAGGGGGCAGGGCTTTTGGTGGCCTGAGAAAGCCCTCAGGCAGAGATGCAGGTGCTGGCTGTCAGCAGCCAGCGGGTAGGTGTTGACAATGGTAGGGCCTGAGGGCATCAGGGAAAGCTCAGTTTCTGCTCTGAGATTATTTTAGTAATTCCCTGCAGATATTTGGGAAGAGTATTTCCAATAATTTGGTGTTGAAGTGAAGACCGCTTGGGGGAAGAATGATATCATTTGTAGGTCTCTTCCAAGCTGAAGCAAAGGTCCCTGTGACTCGGTTTCCTCATCTGATCAGCTGTTGAGGGGGTTACAGGTAGCACACGGTAAGTACCTAGCATAGTACTCAGAGCGGAAGAGGTACTTGATAAACGGTAGAAAGAAAGATGGTGGTGCTTGTGAGGGGCAGCACTGATCTAACAAGTTCTCATGAAGCTGTGCCCTACTTGTAGAGGTTACAAGACTCAAGAGCCCTGTCCCCAAAAGTTCCCTGGGGATTTTCTGAGCAGCCTGCCTCCAACACGTTCCCTCTGCTTCTGCTAACTGGAGATAGGACTCCCCCAGTTTCAGCTTGCTTTTTCCTCCACTGAGCCCCTGCACCTTTCTATTCTCTCACATGCTAACCTCTGCCTGCCTCATCCCCACCCCGTATCCAGCCCTTGATTCCTTTGGGGAGAAAGGGTAATGTTCATTTCCCCCCCAACTATCGGGGTAATAGATGCTTATTTTAAAATACTTGTTATAGACCTGAAAATATAAAAAAGAAATCAAAATCCCCCATAATCCCACCGTTTAAAGATGTTACTTAACATCCTGATGTATTTCCCTCCAGTGCTCTTTTCTAGGCATGTACATATCCCATAATCAGGATTATTTTTCAGAATCGTATTCTGTGGCCTGCTTTTCTCACCTGACACAATGTTAATATGTTCCCCTAGTATTAGATTTTCTTCACAAACACGACTCCTAATGCATGTATGATACTATATGGATGTATTTAATTTTTATTTTAACCACTTCTCCTATTGCTGTGAATTGTATCTTTTTTTTTTTTTGCTTCTTGTAAATAAGTCTGCATTAGCATCTTTGTGTGTAATTATTTGTGAGCTTCTGGTTGTTTCTTTGGGGATAAATTCCCAAGGGAAAGCCCTGGGTCAAAGGGTATGAACTCTCTAAAGGCTGTAGCATGTACTGACAAATGTCCTCCATGGAGGTTTTTTTTATAACAATGTTAACATTGTGTATAGATTTGTGTAACCATTACCATAATCAGGATACAGAACAATTCCATCACCCCAGTAACCCGTCTTCTCCTATCCCTTTATAGTCACCCCCCATATAACCCCTAGAGGGTTATGGAATACTTAATTCCATATTGTGTGATTAACTGGTCATTCTTAATCATCTTAATAGCATTACAAAGCCCCCAAGTTTAAATAACCCATTCAGGTATTATTAAGAATTTCCTGAATCAGGTTGCAATAGCAGCCAAGACTCTGATCCCCAGAGTGGGTGAATCTGGTAAGGACCCCTCTCAGAGTGGTGCCTGAAAGAGCTTATTTCTCCCCATTAGGACTGTGAGAGTCAACCACTGGGCTGTGGGGAGAGGGGGATGAGAAGCCAAGACAAGGCTGGGGTAGGATTAGTGGGAATGGAGTTACTTATAGAGCTAACCCTCAAGGCAGATAGAGGTCTAAATTTTGAGGTTCAAGGACTTGGGCTGATTATGTGTCAGGTACGACTTGGATTTAGCACATAATGTCACTGATGGTTAAAGGTCTGATTCAGGTGACACAATGAAGATGCTCAGGCAGAGGCATCATCTTGTTTCGATGAGATGGGGTGGGGGGGGGAGAAGGGGGCATCTGCCCACTTTGACACAGCAAAGGCTGGAGGTGGGTGATAAGGGCAAGTCTAGGCTCTTGGGCAAGAGGGGTTTGCAAGGACCCCACTAGCTATCAGGACGCTGCTAAATAGGAACAGGTGAGCGTCCCATTCTAGAGAGGGAATTAAAGGACCAATTAGGAACCGAGCTGGTAGCTCGGTGGCCCAGAACACAGTGGGGGTTAGGGGGTGAGGTGCTTTCCAACGGATCATGTACAGCCAAAAATAAATAAATAAAATAAGTAAATTTATTTTAAAAAAAAAAAGAAATGCAAATTCCGGCCCTATCCCAGACCTACTGAGCCAGGTCTTGAGGGATGAATAATTTACATTTCCAACAAGTTCTCTGGTGACGCTGATGTTGGTGTGGCTGGTCCTGGAGCATACTTGGATGAAAACCACTGCTATAGATTAAAATGAAAGATTTAGAAGCCCAAGGACTTGTCTTAAGAGGATTTCTACCTAGATGTTTTTTCTGTCACTACACCTGCTGCATCCCCCCTGCCCCGCCAAGCCCGCATCCTTCCAAGCCCAGCTCCACTGCTTATGAGTTTGAGGCCCTGAGCAATTACTATAAATTTCAATTTTCTCACCTGTAAATGGGGATAATGATAAGATTGACCTCTTTGGGTTGTTATAAAGATTAAACAGTATCTAGGTAAAGTACCTAGCACTGTGCCTGTGCTTAATAAATGCTAGCAATTACCATGATTTTTTTTTTTTTTTTGGCCAAGCCGCGTGGCTTGTGGGATTTTAGTTCCCCAACCAGGGATGGAACCCGGACCCTCAGCAGTGAGAGCGTGGAGTCCTAACTATGGACTGCCAGGGAATTCCCAAGCCGTGATTTTTATTAATGTTATTTAAAGTGTGATATTTCACTAGAACGAATACCTTTGTGAGTTCTTTTCTTTGGGTGTGTGTCTCCAGAACGCCCTCTTATAAATGGTGGTTATTCCTGGATGATTTAGACATTAAGGTACATCATCTTTAATATCCCATCTGTGATGTTTCTGTGATTGCCATGAGCGTTTGGCTGAGAGCAGGGTGCTTAGGAAATGGGAGCACAGGAATAATAGACCAGCATAAGGAACAGTGTATGGAAGCGCAGACAACAGCAAGACCTCATTGAGGAAACTCAGAATAGCTGGGGAGGAGGAGGAATGGCCGAGGGAGGAGGTAATTGGGGAGGGGCAGTCAGAGGTGGGAGGCAGGTTTTCGAAGACAATCTACCTCTTTCGAAGTTCCTCTCAGGGCAGCCCCAGGGGTAAGCGCCAGGGCTACACCAGGCCTCAGTGGATCTGCCATTGCTCTTTTTGGATTCAAGGGGGTGAACACTCAGGTGCTCTCAGTGAATGCCGTGAGAGGCCCTCCGAGGCCAGGTGGCAATTGTGGGCACATGGAGTTTGGGCTCAAAAGTGGTTTTGTCTTCAGGGTGACTCCTATTTGGCAAAATTCTGACTACAGCACAGCAAACATGTCAGGGACTTGGTCTTTTTTAGTGGAGGTCTGCTATGTTCTGTCTCGAGGCGTCCTAGTCATGTCAGGACGCGGTTTTTTCTTATCTGGGTAGTGCAGCCGGGGTCCCTAGCCCAGAATGGACCTTTGCAACTGAATTAAACAGGAGAAACAAAAGCAGCAAGTTCGGGCCCCCAGGGCACGGCCCGCCAGCCAATGGGGCCCGGCCGCTCTCCGGCGGAGTGGTACTATTACGACAGTAGCCAACCAGCGCGCTCCATGCAAATGAGGTACTGTATCCCGCACCCGCAGCTCCTGTGCTGTCTGGTTGTTATAGTGATAAACTGAGGCCTTGCCTCTTGGGTTCTTGGAGAAGGAAAGTAGTGGGGGTGGAGGATAACCTCTTTACTTCCCCCTGGGAAGACAGAAAGAAGGGACGAAGAAGGGGGATGGGTGGGGAAGAGAAAAATACGTGACAAAGAAAACATTCTCTGCCTAGGAGGAGACTCTCAGAGGGTGTAGAACTGGAGGCAGCATTCACTGGTCATGCCAGTACTTACCACTGATGCTGAGTCAGAAACAGGTATCCCAAAATCCCTTTCCAATGAGCCTCCCTCAGAAACCATGGAGGAAATCGAGCACACATGCCCACAGCCTCGACTGGTAAGTAAAGACAAAGGATGCAAATGTTCGCGTGGCTATGGCACAAAAGAGTTTCAGCGAGGAGCTCTTTTATGCGGCCGCAGCCACCGAGGAAAGCGATGCTTGGAGGATTTTCATGTAAATGAGAATAGAGCTACCGCCTAATCCTTCTCAGCTGTTTATACTTAGCTTCTGTAACCGAGCGCTGCTCTCAGCTTACAAAGCATTATTGTATTGGCTGGGTCGGAAACGGGCTGCTTGGGCTATGCTGTGTTTTTGTGCCTTGGGAGGAGGGGATGGGCTTTTATCTTTCAGGTGTTTTCTCGTCTAAAGATACAGATCCTGTGGTACAATTTAAAAATGGCATTCTCTTCACAAAGCTTGAGACGAGTCCGTTGTTAAGTTCTAAATTTTAAGTAACGAATGATTCTGTCCTCAACTAATTTTGGTGCCTAATGTCAGTTTTGGAAAAATGAAAACGACATGGAAGCCAAACTTCCCCATTCGTTTGAAAATTTCAAAATAAGTAAAAGGGTTCCTCGGTGATGTGTTTATAAATAATGTGCATCTTAAATGAATTGTAAACATTTCCGGAGTGTGCTGTGAGGGTTTCTCTTCAGGTAGTGGGAACCTGGAGCAGCTACATTTACTTGGAAAAGGGCTGCATGCCTTTCATAATGAAAGTGTGGAAACGGGCACTCAGAGCTTCCTTGCATCTCAGTTACTGGTATCCCAAATTTCATCAGCTTCTCCACCACTGGTCATGATTCCTTAAGTAAATGTGGAAGGTGGTTCTCAAACACCTCAATGTGTATCCTCAAGGAATCAAAAACACCAAATGGGTGGTGGATTTTCCGTGGCCTGAAGTCTTCGGGAACTTGGGGAGGCCTCTCTTTGGACCCTCAAATCCAAGCGACCTACTACTTAGAGCTACTCTCTCTTTAGCGATTTCCCTCGAGTTAAAAGGTGCAATATTTTGAATGGCTGTGGAGTTTGACCCTGGGAAGAGGTTTTTTTAAAAAAGGATTTTGTGATGTAGCATTTTCTGTGAACTCCCAAAATGAGGGCTCACAGATTTCAAGGCCAGTCCATCATGTAACTGTTATTTCTTCATAAGGGTTAATAAGGGTTCAAAGGGAGACTTAGGACAATTTTGTAAAACATGAAAACCAAGAAAGTTACATTAGAGCACCTAGGGCTTTTGTTCACTGTGTTTCTATTTTTAAAGATATATTTTCTTAGGGAAGTTTGATATTAACTGCTCCCCAGCGCTTAAGCCACTTGCTGAACAACATACACAATGTAGTACCTGTTTCTGATGGGATACAAACCATCCCCATAAGTTTGTTACCAAGGGATTCCTTTGAGCCACTAAACAACTCTTGCGGGCCTCTCACTGTTGTGGCCTCTGCCGTTGCGGAGCATAGGCTCCGGACGCGCAGGCTCAGCGGCCACGGCTCACGGGCCCAGCCGCTCCGCGGCACATGGGATCTTCCCGGACCGGGGCACAAACCCGTGTCCCCTACATCGGCAGGCGGACTCTCAACCACTGTGCCACCAGGGAAATCCCACTAAAAAACTCTTGGTTAAGCACTGCAAAACAGCAACAATAACAACAAACTGACCATTAAAAGCTTATTATGAGATCACCCAGAATATATATATATATATATATATATATATATATATATATATTTAAATAAATTTATTTATTTATTTTTGGCTGCATTGGGTCTTTGTTTCTGCGCACGGGCTTTCTCTAGTTGCAGCGAGCGGGTGCTTCTCTTGTTGAAGAACACGGGCTCTAGGCATGCAGGATTCATTAGTTGTGGCACACAGGCTCGGTAGTTGTGGCTCACTGGCTCTAGAGTGCAGGCTCAGTAGTTGTGGCACACAGACTTAGTTGCTCTGCAGCATGTGGGATCTTCCCAGACCAGGGCTCGAACCCGTGTACCCTCCATTGGCAGGCAGATTCTTAACCACTGTGCCATCAGGGAAGTCTGTCACCCAGAATATATTTTTTAAAGTTAAACTCAATGTTCAGATTTGCATCACACAACTTCCTGACAGGTCAAGGGCAGGGGAGAGGGCGGCATCCGGTTCCTGTTTGTGTATCATTTCAGTCTCTGGTGCCTACTTCTTTTCCTTCCCTTTTTGCCTTTTAGCTATTCTGCTCCTTGGTTGCTTCTGCCTGAGGGTGGGCAGAGGAAATCAAGGGAAGGAAGAAAGTTCAAGTAATTTCTACTTTCACTTGTGAGAGCTCATCCTGGAGGTTAACTCCCAAGAACCATACAAAGCTGGCAGTGTTACACCTCCACCTCCCTGCCAGTTTAGAAATGAGGAAACTGAGGTTCAGAGAGGGTAAGCGACTTCTCCAAAGCCACATTGCTTTGAAGGGCTGTAGAGTTGGGATTTGAACACAGAGCTCTATACCTGCAAAGTGGAAGACCTTTCTCCTGCAACACACCTTTAAGTGAGATACATTCTTTTTCCATCTTTTTGGCAGTTCTGGCTTAAAATGTGTGTGTGTGTGTGTGTGTGTGTGTGTGAGAGAGAGAGAGAGAGAGAGAGAGAGGAGAGAGAGAGAGAGAGAGAGAGAGTGTGTGTGAAGGATGTACAGAATTTGAACTGTTAAAGTGATTGCTTTGATCTTTTATAAAAATTTCCCATGTTGTCCATCATTATTGTGGTCTGTTGAAAACTGGCTCTGTTTAAATAGGGGCTGCAACCACTTTATAAACCACTACTAAGTTTTTTGAAGCACCTTTTCTCTTATCAGCAAAATTGGGTCATTGTGGGGTTATATTCTAAATTTAGATTTACACTTAATAACGAAGGCACATATTAACTACCTAGTAACATAGTTTGTTGATGAAGAGAGTGGCAAGTGAAAATATTAAATTAGGATTTCTTTTTATGTTTTCTAGTAGTTTCTGTTGATCTTTAGCTTTGCTAATATCTTCATATTTCAAATTATATAAATTCTGTTTCTCCCAGTACCCAAACATATTGCCCCAAGTCAATCGTGGGTCCCTCAGAGCGTGGCTGCTCTGTTGCTTAACTAACTTTGGAAAGTGCATGGAAGACTTGAGAGATTCCCCTCCAGAGGACAGGCTCCTTCCCCCACATGTAACCAAACTTGGATTCATAAAGTTTAGAGGAAACAGAACTCAATAACAAAACATTATCTTAAAAAAAAGTAGCATTTACCAGAGTGGTTGTGATTGTATTAGCCGAGGAACACACTGGTTCCCCAAACTCACTCTAACTTTACCTAGAGATACGGAAAAGGACATTTCTGGGTAAATAAAGGGACATAAAGCTTTACTGCAAGTCCCAGAACGTGACTTTATGTCACTGAATGTCACCCTCTGTAAATACGAATTTTATTTAAATCTCAGCAATCGTGTAAAATGCCGTTTTTTAATGAACCATGCTCTTGATTTAGCCTGGCACTTGAGAAGGTGTGTACAAGTGTCCCTGTCTACATGCATTTGTCTATATATTATTTACAGTGAAGGCTGTTTATTGTGATCCAGGTTAGCTCTGCCCACAGTGATTGAGTACCTACTACGTACTGAGCTCTGAGCCCTGTGGTACTTTGTGATCCAGAGATTCTAGAAGAGACTGGCACACAGACAGATTGCTTTCACACAGGTTGAGAAGGACACAGCCTGCAAAGGGGTGTGTCCCCAGGTGCCGTGAGGGCAGAAAGGAGAGAGCGGTGAACTCCTTGACAGCGAGTCCATGTTTGCCAGCACGATGTTGAGTAGAAACCTGTCTGGTCCTCACCGTATCCCTGGTGTCTAATACAGAGACTGGCATAGCCCTTTAAGGAAAGGGAGTGGGAAGCTGGCATATCTAAATACACAGGACTTTAAAGCAATCTATACTTTAGACCCTTGTAAGTAGCAAATTGATAAGGATATTGAGGATACAATGGAATCATGTTCAAGGGGGAACTTTTCTGGAAGGTATACCTATAGGTTTTCCACCTGCCTTTTTCTTTTTTCGGTACACGGGCCTCTCACTGTTGTGGCCTCTCCCGCTGCGGAGCACAGGCTCCGGACGCGCAGGCTCAGCGGCCATGGCTCACGGGCTGAGCCGCTCCGCGGCATGTGGGATCTTCCCGGACCGGGGCACGAACCCGTGTCCCCTGCATCGGCAGGCAGACTCTCAACCACTGCACCACCAGAGAAGCCCTCCACCTGCCTTTTTTTTTGTTGGATGAAAATATAAGAAACAGTAAATAGAATTAAATAACACTGATAAAGAAATTAGAAAAGAAATAGAAAATTACCTAGGTTTTATTATAGAGCCTTGGAAATGAAAAAGGGCTGGTTTGATATGCTACGTTAGCAGGAGTTCATTTTGGACTTTACTTCAAAGTGGAGCAGTGCCAAGAGACTGCTGTCTTGCAGAAGGTGCATTACGTTCATTGGGAGGTAGGGCACTCACCTGATAGTGCTCAAAAAGATGACCAGATTTCCAGAGACATCCTTGGTTTCCTTTACTAGCCTCGCCATCTATTTAGCTACTCAGATAGCATACATTTTAAAAGCGAGATACTTACTGTGCTACGTCAGTGAAAATAAACAACCATGAGCTTCCTTGGGCATTTACTGTGGTCGACTGGAATTCTGCCCAAGGTTATTATTAGACATCTTCCTGCTGGTCTTGTTCCAAATGCAACATCCATTTCTTGCTGCCTTTTTTTTTGTTGGATGAAAATATAAGAAACAGTAAATAGAATTAAATAACACTGATAAAGAAATTAGAAAAGAAATAGAAAATTACCTAGGTTTTATTATAGAGCCTTGGAAATGAAAAAGGGCTGGTTTGATATGCTACGTTAGCAGGAGTTCATTTTGGACTTTACTTCAAAGTGGAGCAGTGCCAAGAGACTGCTGTCTTGCAGAAGGTGCATTACGTTCATTGGGAGGTAGGGCACTCACCTGATAGTGCTCAAAAAGATGACCAGATTTCCAGAGACATCCTTGGTTTCCTTTACTAGCCTCGCCATCTATTTAGCTACTCAGATAGCATACATTTTAAAAGCGAGATACTTACTGTGCTACGTCAGTGAAAATAAACAACCATGAGCTTCCTTGGGCATTTACTGTGGTCGACTGGAATTCTGCCCAAGGTTATTATTAGACATCTTCCTGCTGGTCTTGTTCCAAATGCAACATCCATTTCTTGCAGATAGATAATAGTCAGGCATATTGAACATGGGATCAATGAATTAGTTTCTCCCATTCTTTTAAGTTTATTCTTTCACTATCGCTCCAACCCTCCTTCTCCAATTTGCTTAATGCTGAACTCCTTATGGAGGATATTAATATAAATCAAATATAAGAAGACAGGTCCGTTCTTTGTTTTATTTTGGCATTTGAGCATACAGAAATGGAAAGGGTGTGTCCTCATTCAGGCAGTGAGGGGGATTTAAAGTATTCAGTGACTCAAGGCTTTAGAAGGGAACTGAGAGAAACCTCAGCCCCTGGCCAACGATCCACAGTTAGCCAGCTGCTTAGAAACTTCCACACACAGCAAGGCACCAGGTGCTGTGGAGAGAAATAAAAGAAATAATCTAGAGCCCCTGCCCTTGAATATCGTTTTCATTTAACAGGAGGCAGTAGTTTGGTAGGTGGAAGCGTGCCAGGATGCTGAAATCCCTTAAGAGAGCTTTTTAAAAATAAGTTTGGTTTTAATATATTGGGCTTTCTACAGCATTTAAGCTATATTTTATCCATTGAGCAGAAGTACCTCACAGCAGGGGGACTTCCCTGGTGGTCCACTGGGTAAGACTCCGCGCTCCCAATGCAGGGGCCCCGGGTTCGGTCCCTGGTCGGGGAACTAGATCCCACATTCATCATGCATGCCGCAACTAGGAGTCCACATGGTGCAACTGAAAGATCCCGCAACTAAGACCTGGCACAGCCAAAAAAGGAAAAAAAAAAAAAAAAGTACATCACAGCAGGGAGTACTGCATTATCCTGATCCCCAAGTTAAGGCAAGTCCCTGAATTTGGAGAAAAGATGCAGCTTGCTGATCCCAAGACATTTTTGGATATGGAAAGGATCAGTCTATCTTTGAGGGAATCTTAAGCCCTCAGCTGCGAGTGGCACACTCCAGCTGCTACAGTAACGCTGTCCAGTGGAAATACAGTGTAATTTAAATTTTTCTAGTAGCCGCAGTTTAAAACGTTTTTCTAAAAGGTGAAATTATTTTCAATAATATATTTAATCTGATGTATCTCAAATATTATTATTACAAATGTAATCAATATAAAAATGATTAATGAGGTATTTTATATTCTTCATACCAAGTCTGAAATCTGTTGTGTCTATTACACTTACAACACGTCTCAGTTCAGACTAGCCAATTTCAAGTGCTCACTAGCCACATGTGGCTTTAGAGGGAGCTCAGACACCTGCCCAGGCCTGTGGAGGATGAGCTCTGGGAAGCCACAGTGATAAATACATTTCATGTTGCATAGCACACACGTGCATGTATTTACTCAGAACTAAAAAAAAAAAAAAAAAAATCACCTTCCTTTACTTCATATTTTACACTCACTTTCTCTGCTCTCCTGTTGTGTTTTTTTAGTAATCTACATGAGAGTTAATAAGTTTGAAGTGAGGGGTGGGGTAGTGGAAGAGAGTACTGGATGGATGTGGGAGACTTTAAAGGAGGTAAATGCCCCAGGATTTGTGACTGAGCCTGAGGGCAGGCAGTATCAGGACGACTCAGTTTTCTGGCTGCAGTGGGTGGGCGCCACCCCTGAGGTGGGAGCATCCGGGAATAGCAGTTTGTGAGAGTTAATGTTGGGGATACCATAGGGACTTCCATTTGAAGGTGTCTAGTTAATGTTTGGTTTTGGAACTCAGAAGAGAATTCTGAGCTGGAGATGTTGATCTGGGAGACATAAGCATGGAGGAGGTGGAAGTGGAATGGAGGTAGTGAAATTGATGGGAGCGAAATTTGTCAGTTTCTGGACTGATGCAAGAAGTGGATGAAAATGGTTAACTAGCAAGAGTGCCTCAGGATAATCCTACTGTGGGGCAGTTCTAGAAAATAACTGACCCTGAGCCATCCTATCAGGTTCTTAGAAGGAGTAGAATCGAAGAGCTGTAATTAAAGCTATTAGAAGGCTCCTTATATCTGTCTGTCTCTACATGAAATCTGGTTAAATTAATCTTCTTTATGCAAGAATCTTTCCAGGATGTAACCCTGACGAACACCATTTAAAGAGCCAACAGGAGGAAGGATCATGAAAAGAGGACAGACGTCTCAAATGTCTGGGAGATCAGGGGTACCAAGGGCAGGGTAAGTTCTGTGGAGGGAATATCCCGTAGAACCCAATGCAGCAGGGAGATCACGTGAGATAATAAGGGAAAGTTTCCTTTGGATTTAGGAAGAAGAGGTCAATCATGATGTTTCAGTGAAATGGTGAAAACAGAGACCAGATAGGTTGAAGAGCATTTAGGAGGTGGGCAAGTAGAAGCTTGAATGAGAGGAGAAGCGTCTAGAGTGTATAGGACCCAAAGGTGGATAAATCAGGGTTTAAGATTGAGAGAAGCTAGCTTTTCTCTCCTCTTCTTTTTTTACTTCCATACTTCCCTCCAGCCTTCTTTCCTTCCATCATCCAGGATGTCAAAGCTTCTGGTTGGCTCATTCTTTTAAGATGGTACCAACCGGTAGTTAAATATGAATGGGAAAGAGCCAGTGGGAGAATGTGAAAATGATGGGGAAAATTGATGAAGGGAATGACCCTTAGACTGGAGATGTTGGGATCCCGTGCACAAGAGGAAGAATTGGCTTCACGTTGGTAAAGAGATACCTCTCCCACTGTCTTGGCAAAGAAGCTGGTAAGGATGTTTTGGGTTATAAGGGGAAGGGTATAGAAAGTCGAAAGCCTCCCTTATCTGTTAGCCTCTGTTTTCTCTGTGAAGGTGGAGGCAAAGTCATAGTGACTTGGTTCTGGAGGGTGCAGAAGTGTAATTATGGGACAACCTGGGAAGTCGGGTCCAACCCCAAGGTATTTCCTCGCCACAGGCCTCCAGGCTGGGGTAGAGGCAGTAGGGGAAGGTGGAAAGGCTGAGTGATTCCTCATGAGAGATGTGGTATTGATGAGCAGAAATGGATCTGTTCCTTTATGGCCTCTGGGGCTCCATACCAACCCCCAAATCAAGGCAGATCCAGATCTGTAGCCCCAGGGGGAACCGGACTGACCTACAGTGAAAGGGCTGGATGCTGGGAAGACAAATAGGCTGCAACTTGGTCTCTGCTTGCTGGAACCCACAATCTCATTCCAACATCAGTTTTGCCATTGAATTAATCATCGTGTGAGCTTCAGCAAATCACTTCTCCTCTCTGGACCTCAATTATGTGACCCACTATGGTTCCAGTTTCAAGACTTTTCCAGTTCCAAGACCGTGATTCTAGCTTCCATAGCCATGGAACGTGCTTCACCACAGTGTGCTCTGTTTGACCTGAGGCTCCTATCAAAAATCAGGGCTACCCCACTCCTCACCTCCCTTTGTTTTATCCATTTAGAGTAAAAACAGGTTGAATGATCTTATGGCAAGACACACTGGCAAAATATGCATAACAAATGTTCACAAAATACTTTGGAACTTTATATTAATGTCGTACAAACCACTTTTGCTGTCTTCCGCTTTATTCTTCAGATGCTTCTGTGTTGAATCTCTTTTTAATGTGAACAATAGCCTCCTAATTTATCTACTTAATAATGCTGAAGTTCAAAATACTGGGTTTTCCACATGAAAAGGTGCTCAGCATCACTAATCATTAGAGAAATGCAAATCAAAACTACAGTGAGGTATCACCTCGCCCAGTCACAATGGCCATCATCAAAAAATCTAGAAACAGTAAGTGCTGGAGAGGGTGTGGAGAAAAGGGAAC
>NW_006771244.1:0-20502 GCF_000442215.2 Lipotes vexillifer
CCCGTACGCTAACACTAACCCTTGCCCTAACACGTACGCTAACCCTAAATCGCTGTAGTACACTAACATGTACCAAAACCCATCCCTGTTCCATAACCCTAACCCGAACCCGAACTCTTACCAGAAGACTTACCCTAACACGTACCCGAATCCTGACTCGTACGCTAACACTAAACCGTGCCCTAACAAGGACGCTAACCCTAAACCGTTGTCGTACCCTAACCTGTACCCTAAACCATTACCATTCCCTAACCCTAACCCGAACCCGAACCCGAACCAGAAATCTTACCTGAAGCCTTACCCTAACCTGTGCCCTAATCCTAACCCGAAAGCTAACACTAACCCGTGCCCTAATACGTATGCTAACCCTAAACAGTTGTCGTACCCTAACCTGTACCCTAAACTCTCCGTGTTCCCTAACCCTAACCTTAACCATATCCCAAAACCGAACCGTTACCAGAAGGCTTACCGTAACACGTACCCTAATCCTAACTGTTACGTTAACACTAACACGTGCCCTAACACGTATGCTAACACTAAATCGTTGTCATACCCTAACCTGTATCCTAAACCATCCTCGTTCCCTAAACCGAACACTAACCCTAAACCGAACCAGAACCCTTACCCGAAACCTTACCCTAAACTGTGCCCTAATCCTAACCCGTAAGCTAACACTAACCCGTGCCCTAACAAGTACGCTAACCCTAAAACATTGTCATACACTAAGCTTTACCCTAAACCATCCCCGTTCCTTAACCCTAACCCTAACCGGAACCCGAACCCTTACACGAAGCCTTACCCTAACCCGTGCCCTAATACTAACCCTTACGCTAAAATTAACCCGTGCCCTAACACGTACGCTAACACTAAACTGTTGTTGTACCCTAACCTGTGCCGTAAACTGTCCCCATTCCCTAATCCTAACCCTAACTGGAACGAGAACCCTTATCAGAAGTCTTACCCAAACCCGTGCCCTAATCCTAAAATTTACGCTAAAACTAACCCGTGCCCTAATATGTACAATAACCCTAAACCCTTGTCATACCCTAACCTGTACCCTAAACCCTCCGCATTCCCTAACCCTAACCCGAACCCAAACCTGAACCCTTACCAGAAGCCTTACCCTACCACGTTCAATAACCCTAACTCGTACACTAACACTAACACATGCCCTAAAATGTACGCTAACCCTAAACCGTTATCATACCCGAAACTGTACCCTACCTCGACCCCATTCCCTAACCCTAAACCTAACCTGAACCCGAACCACAACCCTTACCTGAAGCATTAGCCTAACCTGTGCCGTAATCCTAACCCGTAAGCTAACACTAACCCATGCCCTAACAATTACGCTACCCTTAAACCTTTGTCATAACCTAAGCTGTACCCTAAACCGTCCCCGTTCCTTAACACTAACGCTAACCCTACCCCGAAACCGAACCCTTACCCGCAGCCTTACCATAACATGGACGCTAATCCTAACTCGTACGCTTACACTAACCCGTGCCCTAACACGTACGCTAACCCTAAATCGTTGCCGTGCACTAATCCTAACCCTAAACAATCCCCGTTCCCTAACCCTAACCCTAACCCGAACCCGAACCAGAACTCTTACCCTAAGCCTTACCCTAACTTGTACCCTAATCCTAACCCGTGAGCTAACACTAAACCATGCCCTAATACGTAAGCTAAGCCTAAACCGTTGTCATACCCTAACTTGTACCCTAAACTCTCCGCGTTCCCTAACCCTAACCCTAACCCGTACCCAAACCTGAAGCCTTACCAGAAGTCTTACCCTAATCGGTGCCCCAATACTAACCCGTACGCTAACACTAACCCATGCCCTAACACGTATGCTGACCCTAAACCGTTGTCATACCCTAAACATTAACCTAAACCATCCCCGTTCCCTAATCCTAACCCTAACCCGAACCGGAACCAGAACCCTAAACTGAAGCATTACACTAAACCGTGCTCTAATCCTAACCCGTACGCTGACACTAAACCGTGCCCCAACATGTACGCTAACCCTAAACCGTTGTCGTCCCCTCACCTGTACCCTAAACTCTCCACGTTTCCTAACACTAATCCAAAACCTAACCCGAACCCAAACCCTTACCAGAAGCCTTACTCTAACACGTACCCTAATTCTAACTCGTACGCTAACACTAACACGGGCCCTAACACGTACGCTAACCCTAAATCGTTGTAGTCCACTAACATGTACCCCAACCATCCCCGTTCCCTAACCCTAACCCTAACCCGAACCCGAACCAGAACCAGAAGACTTACCCGAAGCCTTACCCTAACGTGTGACCTACACCTAACCCGTAAGCTAACACTAACCCGTGCCCTAACACGTACACTAACTCTAAATCGTTGTAGTCCACTAACATGTACCCCAAACCATCCCCGTTCCCTAACCCTAACCCTACCCTGAACCCGAACCAGAAGCCTTACCCAAAGCCTTACCCTAACGTGTGACCTACACCTAACCCGTAAGCTAACACTAACCCGTGCCCTAACACGTACACTAACTCTAAATCGTTGTAGTCCACTAACATGTACCCCAAACCATCCCCGTTCCCTAACCCTAACCCTACCCTGAACCCGAACCAGAAGCCTTACCCAAAGCCTTACCCTAACGTGTGACCTACACCTAACCCGTAAGCTAACACTAACCCGTGCCCTAACACGTACACTAACTCTAAATCGTTGTAGTCCACTAACATGTACCCCAAACCATCCCCGTTCCCTAACCCTAACCCTACCCTGAACCCGAACCAGAAGCCTTACCCAAAGCCTTACCCTAACGTGTGACCTACACCTAACCCGTAAGCTAACACTAACCCGTGCCCTAACACGTACACTAACTCTAAATCGTTGTAGTCCACTAACATGTACCCCAAACCATCCCCGTTCCCTAACCCTAACCCTACCCTGAACCCGAACCAGAAGCCTTACCCAAAGCCTTACCCTAACGTGTGACCTACACCTAACCCGTAAGCTAACACTAACCCGTGCCCTAACACGTACACTAACTCTAAATCGTTGTAGTCCACTAACATGTACCCCAAACCATCCCCGTTCCCTAACCCTAACCCTACCCTGAACCCGAACCAGAAGCCTTACCCAAAGCCTTACCCTAACGTGTGACCTACACCTAACCCGTAAGCTAACACTAACCCGTGCCCTAACACGTACACTAACTCTAAATCGTTGTAGTCCACTAACATGTACCCCAAACCATCCCCGTTCCCTAACCCTAACCCTAACCTGAACCCGAACCAGAAGCCTTACCCAAAGCCTTACCCTAACGTGTGACCTACACCTAACCCGTAAGCTAACACTAACCCGTGCCCTAACACGTACACTAAGCATAAACCGTTGTCGTACCCTAAACTGTACCCTCACCCTAACACGAACCTGAACCCGATGCAGAACCCTTACCCGAAGCCTTACCCTAACCTGTGCCCTAATCCTAACCTGTAAGATAACACTAACCCATGCCCTAATATGTACGCTAACCCTAAAACGTTGTCGTACCCGAACCTGTACCCTAAACTCTGCACGTTCCCTAACCCTAACCCGAAACCTAACCCGAACCCAAACCCTTACCAGAAGCCTTACCCTAACACGTACCCTAATCCTAACTCGTACGCTAACACTAACACGTGCCCTAACACGTATGCTAACACTAAATCGTTGTCATACCCTAACCTGTACCCTAAACCGTCCCCATTCCCTAACCCTAAACCTAACTCGAACCAGAACCCTTATCAGAAGTCTTAGCCTAATCCGTGCCCTAATCCTAACCCGTACGCTAACACTAACCCATGCCCTAACACGTACGCTAACCCTAAACCGTTGTCGTAACCTAACACGTACCCTAAACCATCCCCGTTCCCTAACCCTAACCCGAACCAGAACTAGAACCAGAACCCTTAACAGAAGCATTACCCTAAACCGTGCTCTAATCCTAACCCGTACGCTAACACTCACTCGTGCCCCAGCACGTACGCTAACCCTAAACCGTTGGCATACCCTAACCTGTAGCCTAAACCGACCCCGTATCCTAACCCTAACCCTAACCCGAACCAGAACCAGAACCCTTACGAGAAGTCTTACCGTAACCCGTGCCTTAATCCTAAACCGTACGCTAACACTAACCCATGCCCTAACATGTACGCTAACCCTAAATCGTTGTAGTACACTAACATGTACCCTAAACCATCTCTGTTCCCTACCCTCAGCCTAACCCTAACCCGAACCAGAATCCTTACCTGAAACCTTACCGTAACACGGACCCTAATACTAACTCTTACGCTAACACTAAAACGGGCCCTAACACGTACGCTAACCCTTAACAGTTGTCGTACCCTAACTTGTACCCTAAAATGTCCCCGTTCCCTAACCCTAACCCTAACCCGATCCAGAAGCCTTATAAGAGGTCTTACCCTAACCTGTGTCCTAATCCTAACCTCTAAGCTAACACTAAACCATGCCCTGATATGTACGCTAACCCTAAATTGTTGTCGTAACCTAACCTGTACCCTAAACCCCCGGCGTTCCCTAACCCTAAGCCTAACCCGAACCCGATCCCTAAACGGACGCCTTACCCTAACCTGTGCCCTAATCCTAACCTGTAAGCTAACACTAACCCATGCCGTAACACGTACGCTAAACCTAAACCATTGTCGTAACCTAACCTGTACCCTAAACCATCCCCGTTCCCTAACCATAAACCTAACCCGACCCAGAAACCTTACCCGAAGCCTCACCTTAACCTGTGCCCTTATCCTTACCTGTACACTAACACTCACCTGTGCCCTAACATGTATGCTAACCCTAAACCATTGTGGTACCCTAACCTGTACCCTATACTCTCCGCGTTCCCTAACCCTAACCCGAACCCGAACCCGAACCCTTAACAGAAGCCTTACCTGAACACATACCCTAATCCTAACTCGTACGCTAACACTAAACCCTGCCCTAACACGTACGCTAACACTAAACCATTGTCATACCCTAACCTGTACCCTAAACCTTCCCTGTTCCCTAACCCTAACCCTAACCCAAACACGAACCCGAACCCTTACACGAAGCCTTACCCTAACCCGTGCCCTAATACTAAACCTTACACTAAATTTAACCCGTGCCCTAACACGTACGCTAACACTAAACTCTTGTTGTACCCTAACATGTACCGTAAACTGTCCACATTCCCTAACCCTAACCCTAACCGGAACGAGAACCCTTATCAGAAGTCTTACCCAAACCCGTGCCCTAACCCTAAAATTTACGCTAAAACTAACCCGTGCCCTACTACGTACGCTAACCCTAAACCCTTGTCGTACCCTAGCCTGTACCCTGAACCCTCCGCGTTCCCTAACCCTAACCCGAACCCGAACCCTTACCAGAAGCCTTACCCTACCACGTACAATAACCCGAACTCGTACACTAACACTAACACATGCCCTAACATGTACGCTAACCCTAAACCGTTATCATACCCAAAACTGTACCCTACATCGACCCCATTCCCTAACCCTAAACCTAACCTGAACCCGAACCACAACCCTTACCTGAAGCATTAGCCTAACCTGTGCCCTAATCCTAACCCGTAAGCTAACACTAACCCATGCCCTAACAATTACGCTACCCTTAAACCTTTGTCATACCCTAAGCTGTACCCTAAACCGTCCCCGTTCCTTAACACTAACGCTAACCCTACCCCGGAACCGAACCCTTACCCGCAGCCTTACCATAACTTGGACGCTAATCCTAACTCGTACGCTTACACTAACCCGTGCCCTAACACGTACGCTAACCCTAAATCGTTGTCGTACACTAATCCTAACCCTAAACAATCCCCGTTCCCTAACCCGAACCCGAACCCGAACCCGAACCAGAACACTTACCCTAAGCCTTACCCTAACTTGTGCCCTAATCCTAACCCGTGAGCTAACACTAAACCATGCCCTAATACGTAAGCTAAGCCTAAACCGTTGTCATACCCTAACTTGTACCCTAAACTCTCCGCGTTCCCTAACCCTAACCCTAACCCGTACCCAAACCCGAACCCTTACCAGAAGTCTTACCCTAATCCGTGCCCCAATACTAACCCGTACGCTAACACTAACCCATGCCCTAACACGTATGCTGACCCTAAACCGTTCTCATACCCTAACCATTACCCTAAACCATCCCCGTTCCCTAATCCTAACCCTAACCCGAACCGGAACCAGAACCCTAAACTGAAGCATTACACTAAACTGTGCTCTAATCCTAACCCCTACGCTGACACTAAACCGTGCCCCAACATGTACCCTAACCCTAAACCGTTGGCGTACCCTAACCTGTACCCTCAACCCATCCCGTCCCCTAACCCTAACCCTAACCCGAAGCCGAACCAGAACCCTTACCCTAAGTCTCACCCTAACCCGTGCCTTAATCCTAAACCGTACGCTAACACTAACCCGTGCCCCAACACGTACGCTAACCCTAAATCGTTGTAGTCCACTAACATGTACCCCAACCATCCCCGTTCCCTAACCCTAACCCGAACCCAAACCCGAACCAGAACCAGAAGACTTACCCGAAGCCTTACCCTAACGTGTGACCTAAACCTAACCCGTAAGCTAACACTAACCCGTGCCCTAACACGTACACTAACCCTAAATCGTTGTAGTCCACTAACATGTACCCCAACCATCCCCGTTCCCTAACCCTAACCCGAACCCAAACCCGAACCAGAACCGGAAGACTTACCCGAAGCCTTACCCTAACGTGTGACCTAAACCTAACCCGTAAGCTAACACTAACCCGTGCCCTAACACGTACACTAACCCTAAATCGTTGTAGTCCACTAACATGTACCCCAACCATCCCCGTTCCCTAACCCTAACCCGAACCCAAACCCGAACCAGAACCGGAAGACTTACCCGAAGCCTTACCCTAACGTGTGACCTAAACCTAACCCGTAAGCTAACACTAACCCGTGCCCTAACACGTACACTAACCCTAAATCGTTGTAGTCCACTAACATGTACCCCAACCATCCCCGTTCCCTAACCCTAACCCGAACCCAAACCCGAACCAGAACCGGAAGACTTACCCGAAGCCTTACCCTAACGTGTGACCTAAACCTAACCCGTAAGCTAACACTAACCCGTGCCCTAACACGTACACTAACCCTAAATCGTTGTAGTCCACTAACATGTACCCCAACCATCCCCGTTCCCTAACCCTAACCCGAACCCAAACCCGAACCAGAACCGGAAGACTTACCCGAAGCCTTACCCTAACGTGTGACCTAAACCTAACCCGTAAGCTAACACTAACCCGTGCCCTAACACGTACACTAACCCTAAATCGTTGTAGTCCACTAACATGTACCCCAACCATCCCCGTTCCCTAACCCTAACCCGAACCCAAACCCGAACCAGAACCGGAAGACTTACCCGAAGCCTTACCCTAACGTGTGACCTAAACCTAACCCGTAAGCTAACACTAACCCGTGCCCTAACACGTACACTAACCCTAAATCGTTGTAGTCCACTAACATGTACCCCAACCATCCCCGTTCCCTAACCCTAACCCGAACCCAAACCCGAACCAGAACCGGAAGACTTACCCGAAGCCTTACCCTAACGTGTGACCTAAACCTAACCCGTAAGCTAACACTAACCCGTGCCCTAACACGTACACTAACCCTAAATCGTTGTAGTCCACTAACATGTACCCCAACCATCCCCGTTCCCTAACCCTAACCCGAACCCAAACCCGAACCAGAACCGGAAGACTTACCCGAAGCCTTACCCTAACGTGTGACCTAAACCTAACCCGTAAGCTAACACTAACCCGTGCCCTAACACGTACACTAAGCATAAACCGTTGTCGTACCCTAAACTGTACCCTCACCCTAACACGAACCCGAACCCGATGCAGAACCCTTAGCCGAAGCCTTACCCTAACCTGTGCCCTAATCCTAACCTGTAAGATAACACTAACCCATGCCCTAATATGTACGCTAACCCTAAAACGTTGTCGTACCCGAACCTGTACCCTAAACTCTGCACGTTCCCTAACCCTAACCCGAAACCTAACCCGAACCCAAACCCTTACCAGAAGCCTTACCCTAACACGTACCCTAATCCTAACTCGTACGCTAACACTAACACGTGCCCTAACACGTATGCTAACACTAAATCGTTGTCATACCCTAACCTGTACCCTAAACCGTCCCCACTCCCTAACCCTAAACCTAACCCGAACCAGAACCCTTATCAGAAGTCTTAGGCTAATCCGTGCCCTAATCCTAACCCGTACGCTAACACTAACCCATGCCCTAACACGTACGCTCACCCCAAACCGGTGTCGTAACCTAACCAGTACCCTATACCATCCCCGTTCCCTAACCCTAACCCGAACCAGAACCAGAACCCTTAACAGAAGCATTACCCTAAACCGTGCTCTAATCCTAACCCGTACGCTAACACTCACTCGTGCCCCAGCACGTACGCTAACCCTAAACCGTTGGCATACCCTAACCTGTAGCCTAAACCGACCCCGTATCCTAAACCTAACCCTAACCCTAACCAGAACCAGAACCCTTACGAGAAGTCTTACCGTAACCCGTGCCTTAATCCTAAACAGTACGCTAACACTAACACATGCCCTAACATGTACGCTAAACCTAAATCGTTGTAGTACACTAACATGTGCCCTAAACCATCTCTGTTCCCTACCCTCAGCCTAACCCTAACCCGAACCAGAATCCTTACCTGAAACCTTACCGTAACACGGACCCTAATACTAACTCTTACGCTAACACTAAAACGTGTCCTAACACGTACGCTAAACCTTAACAGTTGTCGTACCCTAACTTGTACCCTAAAATGTCCCCGATCCCTAACCCTAACCCTAACCCGATCCAGAAGCCTTATGAGAAGTATTACCCTAACCTGTGTCCTAATCCTAATCTCTAAGCTAACACTAAACCATGCCCTGATATGTACGCTAACCCTAAATTGTTGTCGTAACCTAACCTCTACCCTAAACACTCCGCGTTCCCTAACCCTAACCCTAACCCGAAACCGATCCCTAAACAGACCCCTTACCCTAACCTGTGCCCTAATCCTAAGCTGTAAGCTAACACTAACCCATGCCGTAACACGTACGCTATACCTAAACCATTATCGTAACCTAACCTGTACCCTAAACCATCCCCGTTCCCTAACCCTAAACCTAACCCGACCCAGAAACCTTACCCGAAGCCTCACCTTAACCTATGCCTTTATCCTTACCCGTACGCTAACACTAACCTGTGCCCTAACATGTATGCTGACCCTAAACCATTGTGGTACCCTAACCTGTACCCTATACTCTCCGCGTTCCCTAACCCTAACCCTAACCCGAACCCGAACCCTTAAGAGAAGCCTTACCCAAACACATACCCTAATCCTAACTCGTACGCTAACACTAAACCCTGCCCTAACACGTACGCTAACACTAAACCCTGCCCTAACACGTACGCTAACACTAAACTGTTGTCATACCCTAACCTGTACCCTAAACCTTCCCCGTTCCCTAACCCTAACCCTAACCCGAACCAGAACCAGAACCCTTAACTGAAGCATTACCCTAAACTGTGCTCTAATCCTAACCCGTACGCTAACACTAATCCTTGCCCTAATATGTACGCTAACCCTAAACTGTTGTCGTACCCTAACCTGTACCGTAAACTCTCGACGTTCCCTATCCCTAACCCGAAACCTAACCCGAACCCAAACCCTTACCAGAAGCCTTACCCTAACACGTATCCTAATTCTAACTCGTACGCTAACACTAACACGTGCCCTAACACGTATGCTAACACTAAATCGTTGTCATACCCTAACCTGTACCCTAAACCGTCCCCATTCCCTAACCCTAAACCTAACCCGAACCAGAACCCTTATCAGAAGTCTTAGCCTAATCCGTGCCCTAATCCTAACCCGTACGCTAACACTAACCCATGCCCTAACACGTACGCTCACCCTAAACCGTTGTCGTAACCTAACAAGTACCCTAAACCATCCCTGTTCCCTAACCCTAACCCGAACCCGAACACGAACCTTTAACAGAAGCATTACCCTAAACCGTGCTCTAATCCTAACCCGTACGCTAACACTCACTCGTGCCCCAGCACGTACACTAACCCTAAACCTTTGGCATACGCTAACCTGTAGCCTAAACCGAACCCGTATCCTAACCCTAACCCGAACCCGAACCCTTACGAGAAGTCTTACCGTAACCCGTGCCTTAATCCTAAACCGTACGCTAACACTAACCCATGCCCTAACATGTACGCTAACCCTAAATCGTTGTAGTACACTAACATGTACCCTAAACCATCTCTGTTCCCTACCCTCAGCCTAACCCTAACCCGAACCAGAATCCTTACCTGAAACCTTACCGTAACACGGACCCTAATACTAACTCTTACGCTAACACTAAAACGTGCCCTAACACGTACGCTAACCCTTAACAGTTGTCATACCCTAACTTGCACCCTAAAATGTCCCCGTTCCCTAACCCTAACCCTAACCCGATCCAGAAGCCTTATAAGAAGTCTTACCCTAACCTGTGTCCTAATCCTAACCTCTAAGCTAACACTAAACCATGCCCTGATATGTACGCTAACCCTAAATTGTTGTCGTAACCTAACCTCTACCCTAAACACTCCGCGTTCCCTAACCCTAACCCGAACCCGATCCCTAAACAGACGCCTTACCCTAACCTGTGCCCTAATCCTAACCTGTAAGCTAACACTAACCCATGCCGTAACACATTCGCTAAACCTAAACCATTGTCGTAACCTAACCTGTACCCTAAACCATCCCCGTTCCCTAACCCTAAACCTAACCCGACCCAGAAACCTTACCCGAAGCCTCACCTTAACCTGTGCCCTTATCCTTACCCGTACGCTAACACTAACCTGTGCCCTAACATGTATGCTAACCCTAAACCATTGTGGTACCCTAACCTGTATGGTAAACTGTCCCCGTTCCCTAACCCTATCCCTAACCCGAACCCGAACCCTTAACCAAAGCCTTACCCGAACACATACCCTAATCCTAACTCGTACGCTAACACTAAACTGTGCCCTAACACGTACACTAACACTAAACCGTTGTCGTACCCTAACCTGTACCCTAAACCTTCCCCGTTCCCTAACCCTAACCCGAACCCGAACCAGAACCAGAACCCTTAACAGAAGCATTACCCTAAACCGTGCTCTAATCCTAACCCGTACGCTAACACTCACTCGTGCCCCAGCACGTACGCTAACCCTAAACCGTTGTCGTACCCTAACCTGTACCCTAATCCGTCCCCGTTCCCTAACCCTAACCCTAACCCGAACCCGAACCAGAACCCTTAACTGAAGCATTACCCTAAACCGTGCCCGAATCCTAACCCGTACGCTAACACTAACCCTTGCCCTAACACGTACGCTAACCCTAAATCGTTGTAGTACACTAACATGTACCAAAAACCATCCCTGTTCCATAACCCGAACCCGAACCCGAACCCTTACAAGAAGCCTTACCCTAACATGTACCCAAATCCTGACTCATACGCTAACACTAAACTGTGCCCAACAAGGACGCTAACCCTAAACCGTTGTCATACCCTAACTTGTACCCTAAAGCATTACCATTCCCTAACCCTAACCCGAACCCGAACCAGAACTCTTACCTGAAGCCTTACCCTAACCTGTGCCCTAATCCTAACCCGTAAGCTAACACTAACCCGTGCCCTAGTAAGTATGCTAACCCTAAACAGTTGTCGTAACCTAACCTGTACCTTAAACTCTCCGTGTTCCCTAACCCTAATCCTAACCGTATCCCGAAACCGAACCCTTATCAGAAGCCTTACCCTAACACGTGCCCTAATCCTAACTGTTCCGCTAACACTAACAAGTGCCCTAACACGTATGCTAACACTAAATCGTTGTCATACCCTAAACTGTACCCTAAACCATCCCCACTCCCTAAACCTAACACTAACCCTAAACCTAACACTAACCCTAAACCGAACCAGAACCCTTACCAGAAGTCTCACCCTACCCCGTGCCCTAATCCTAACTGTTACGGTAACACTAACCCATGCCCTAACACGTATGCTGACCCTAACCTGTTGTCATACCGTAACCATTACCCTAAACCATCCCCGTTCCCTAATCCTAACCCTAACCCGAACCGGAACCAGTACCCTAAACTGAAGCATTACACTAAACCGTGCCCTAACACGTACGCTAACACTAAACCGTTGTCGTACACTAACCTGTACCCTAAACAGTCCCAATTCCCTAAACCTAACCCTATCCCTAACCCAAAACCTAACCCTTACCCGCAGCCTTTCCCTAACACAGACCCTAATCCTAACTCGTACTCTAACACTAACCCATGCCCTAACACATACTCTAACACTAAACCATTGTCGTACACTAACCTGTACCCTAAACCGTCCCCGTTTTGAAACATAACCCTAACCGGAACCAGAACCCTTATCAAAAGTCTTACCCTAACACGTGCCCTAACCCTAACCCGTACGCTAACACTAACCCGTGGCCTAACACGTACGCTAACCATAAACTGTTGTTGTACACTAACCTGTACCCTAAACCATCCCCGTTCCCTAACCCTAACCCTAACCAGAACCCAAAGCAAAACCCTTACCTGAAGCCCTACCTGAACCTGTGCCCTAATCCTAACCCGTAAGCTAAAATTAAGCGTGCCCTAAACCATCCCCGTTCCCTAACCCTAACCCTAAACAGAACCCGCAGCAAAACCCTTACCCGAAGCCTTACACGAACCTGTGCCCTAATCCTAACCCGTAAGCTAAAACTAAACCGTGCCCTAACATGTAGGCTAACCATAAACCGTTGTCGTACCCTAACCTGTACCCTAAACTGTCCCTGTTCCCTAACCTTAACCCTAACCCGAACCCTTACCAGAAGCCTTACCCTAACACGTAACCTAATCCTAACTCGTACGCTAACACTAACCCATTACGTAACACATACGCTAACACTAAACCGTTGTCGTACACTAACCTGTACCCTAAACCATCCCCATTCCCTAACGCTAACCGGAACCCGAACCCGAACCAGAACCCTTACCCGAAGCCTTACCCTAACCTGTGCCCTAATCCTAACCCGTAAGCTAACACTAACCCGTGCCCTAACAAGTACGCTAACCCTAAACCGTTATCATACCCTAAGCTGTACCCTAAACCGTCCCCCTTCCTTAACCCTAACCCGAACCCGAACCCGAATCCTTACACTAAGCCTTACCCTAACGCTTTCCCTAATCCTAAACCGTACACTAACCCTAACCCGCGCCCTAACACGTACGCTACACCTAAACCGTTGTCATACCCTAACCTGTACCCTAAACTGTTCCCTAACCCTAACCCTAAACCGAACCCAAACCCTTACCCAAAGCCTTCCCCTAACAGGTACCCTAATCCTATCTCGTACACTAGCACTAACCCGTGCCCTAACACGTAGGCTAAACCTGAATCGTTGTCGTGCCCTAACCTGTACCCTAAACCGTCCCCGTTTTGAAACATAACCCTAACCGGAACCAGAACCCTTATCAAAAGTCTTACCCTAACCCGTGCCCTAACCCTAACCCGTACGCTAACACTAACCCGTGCCCTGTCACGTACGCTAACCATAAACTGTTGTCGTACACTAACCTGTACCCTAAACCATCCCCATTCCCTAATGCTAACCGGAACCCGAACCCAAACCAGACCCCTTCCCCGAAGCCTTACCCTCACCCGTGCCCTAACCCTAACCCGTACGCTAACACTAACCCGTGCCCTGTCACGTCCGCTAACCATAAACTGTTGTCGTACCCTAACCTGTACCCTAAACTGTCCCTGTTCCCTAACCTTAACCCTAACCCGAACCCGAACCCTTACCCGAAGCCTTACCCTCACCCGTGCCCTAACCCTAACCCGTACGCTAACACTAACCCGTGCCCTGTCACGTCCGCTAACCATAAACTGTTGTCGTACCCTAACCTGTACCCTAAACTGTCCCTGTTCCCTAACCTTAACCCTAACCCGAACCCGAACCCTTACCCGAAGCCTTACCCTCACCCGTGCCCTAACCCTAACCCGTACGCTAACACTAACCCGTGCCCTGTCACGTCCGCTAACCATAAACTGTTGTCGTACCCTAACCTGTACCCTAAACTGTCCCTGTTCCCTAACCTTAACCCTAACCCGAACCCGAACCCTTACCCGAAGCCTTACCCTCACCCGTGCCCTAACCCTAACCCGTACGCTAACACTAACCCGTGCCCTGTCACGTCCGCTAACCATAAACTGTTGTCGTACCCTAACCTGTACCCTAAACTGTCCCTGTTCCCTAACCTTAACCCTAACCCGAACCCGAACCCTTACCCGAAGCCTTACCCTCACCCGTGCCCTAACCCTAACCCGTACGCTAACACTAACCCGTGCCCTAACACGTACGCTACCCTAAATCATTACTGTACCATAAGCTGTACCCTAAACTGTCTCCGTTCCCTAACCCTAAACCTAACCCGAACCCGAAAACTTACCCAAAGCCATACCTTAACACGTGCCCTAATCCTGACTCATACGCTAACACTAACACGTGCCCTAACACGTACGCTAACCCTAAACCGTTGTCGTACCCTAAACTGTACCCTAAACTGTCCCTGTTCCCTAACCTTAACCCTAACCCGAACCCTTACCAGAAGCCTTACCCTAACACGTAGCCTAATCCTAACTCGTACACTAACACTAACCTGGGCCCTAACACGTACGCTAACACTAAACCGTTGTCGTACACTAACCTGTACCCTAAACCGTCCCCGTTTCGAAAGATAACCCTAACCGGAACCAGAACCCTTATCAAAAGTCTTACCCTAACCCGTGCCCTAACCCTAACCCGTACGCTAACACTAACCCGTGCCCTAACACGTACGCTAACCATAAACTGTTGTCGTACACTAACCTGTACCCTAAACCATCCCCATTCCCTAATGCTAACCGGAACCCGAACCCAAACCAGAACCCTTACCCGAAGCCTTACCCTAACCTGTGCCCTAATCCTAACCCGTAAGCTAACACTAACCCGTGCCCTAACAAGTACGCTAACCCTAAACCGTTATCATACCCTAAGCTGTACCCTAAACCGTCCCCCTTCCTTAACCCTAACCCTAACCCGAACCAGAACCCTTATCAGAAGCCTTACGCTAACCCTTTCCCTAATCCTAAGCCGTACGTTAACACTAACCTGCACCCTAACACGTATGCTAACCCTAAACCGTTGTCATACCCTAAACTGTACCCTAAACTGTTCCCGTTCCCGTTCCCTAAGCCTAACCCTTACCCGAACCAGAAACCTTACTCGAAGCCTTACCCTAACCTGTGCCCTAATCCTAACCCGTAACCTAACACTAACCCATGCCCAAACAAGTACGCTAACCCTAAACCGTTGTCGTACCCTAACCAGTACCCTAAACCATCCCCGTTCCTAAACGCTAACCCTAACCCTAACCCAAACCAGAACCCTTACCCGAAGCCTTACCCTCACCCGTGCCCTAATCCTAACCCATACACTAACACTAACCCGTGCCCTAACACGTACGCTACCCTAAATCATTACTGTACCATAAGCTGTACCCTAAACTGTCTCCGTTCCCTAACCCTGAACCTAACCCGAACCCGAACCCTTACCTGAAGCCATACCCTAACACGTGCCCTAATCCTGACTCATACTCTAACACTAACACGTGCCCTAACACGTACGCTAACCCTAAACTCTTGTCGTACCCTAAACTGTACCCTAAACCATCCCCGTTCCCTAACCCTAACCCTAACCAGAACCCAAAGCAAACCCTTACCCGAAGCCCTACTCGAACCTGTGCCCTAATCCTAACCCGTAAGCTAAAATTAAGCGTGCCCTAAACCATCCCCATTCCCTAACCCTAACCCTAAACAGAACCCGCAGCAAAACCCTTACCCGAAGCCTTACACGAACCTGTGCCCTAATCCTAACCCGTAAGCTAAAACTAAACCGTGCCCTAACATGTAGGCTAACCATAATCCGTTGTCGTACCCTAACCTGTACCCTAAACTGTCCCTGTTCCCTAACCTTAACCCTAACCCGAACCGTTACCAGAAGCCTTACCCTAACACGTAACCTAATCCTAACTCGTACGCTAACACTAACCCATGACGTAACACATACGCTAACACTAAACCGTTGTCGTACACTAACCTGTACCCTAAACCGTCCCCGTTTCGAAACATAACCCTAACCGGAACCAGAACCCCTATCAAAAGTCTTACCCTAACCCGTGCCCTAACCCTAACCCGTACGCTAACACTAACCCGTGCCCTAACACGTACGCTAACCATAAACTGTTGTCGTACACTAACCTGTACCCTAAACCATCCCCATTCCCTAACGCTAACCGGAACCCGAACCAGAACCAGAACCCCTACCCGAAGCCTTACCCTAACCTGTGCCCTAATCCTAACCCGTAAGCTAACACTAACCCATGCCCCAACAAGTACGCTAACCCTAAAGCGTTGTCGTACCCTAAGCTGTACCCTAAACCGTCCCCCTTCCTTAACCCTAACCTTAACCCGAACCAGAACCAGAACCCTTACCAGAAGCCTTACGCTAACCCTTTCCCAAATCCTAACCCGTACACTAACACTAACCCGTGCCCTAACACGTACGCTACCCTAAATCATTACTGTACCATAAGCTGTACCCTAAACTGTCTCCGTTCCCTAACCCTAAACCTAACCCGAACCCGAACCCTTACCCGAAGCCATACCCTAACACGTGCCCTAATCCTGATTCATACGCTAACACTAACACGTGCCCTAACACGTACGCTAACCCTAAACCGTTGTCGTACCCGAAACTGTACCCTAAACCATCCCCGTTCCCTAACCCTAACCAGAACCCGAAGCAAAACCCTTACCCGAAGCCTTACCCGAACCTGTGCCCTAATCCTAACCCGTAAGCTAAAACTAAACTCTGCCCTAACATGTAGGCTAACCATAAACCGTTGTCATACCCTAACCTCTACCCTAAACTGTCCCTGTTCCCTAACCTTAACCCGAACCCGAACCCTTACCAAAGCCTTACCCTAACACGTAACCTAATCCTAACTCGTACGCTAACACTAACCCGGGCCCTAACACGTACGCTAACCCTAAACCGTTTTTGTACCCTAACCTGAACCCTAAACGGTCCCCGTTCCCTAACCCTAACGTTAACCCGAACCCGAACCAGAACCCTTACCTGAAGCCTTACCCTAACCTGTGCCCTAAACCTAACCGGTAAGCTAACACTAACCCGTGCCCTAACAAGTATGCTCACCCTAAACCGCTGTCGTACCCTAAGGTGTACCCTAAACCGTCCCAGTTCCTTAACCCTAACCCTAACCCGAACACGAGCACTTACACGAAACCTTACCCTATCCCGTGCCCTAATCCTAAACCGTACGGTAACACTAACCCGTGCCCTAACACGTACGCTAAAACTAAACCGTTGTCGTACCGTAACCTGTACCCTAAACTGTCCCTGTTACCTAACGCTAACCCTAACCTGAACTCGAACCCTTTCCCGCAGCTTTAACCTAACATGGACCCTAAACCTAACTCGTACGCTAACACTAAACCGTGCCCTAATGCGTCTCCTACCACTAAACTGTTGTCGTACACTAACCTGTACCCTAAACCGTCCCCATTCCCTAACCCTAACACTAACCGAAAACAGAACCCTTATCTGACGTCTTACCCTAACCCGTGCCCTAATCCTAACCTGTACGCTAACACTAACCCATGCCCTAACACGTACACTGACCCTAAATCGTTCTTGTACCCTAACATGTACCCTAAATGGTCCCCATTCCCTAACCCTAACCTGAACCCGAACCCTTACACAAAGCCTTACCCTAACACGTACCCTAATCCTAACCTGTACGCTAACACTAAACCGTGCCCTAACACGTACGCTGACCCTAAACCGTTGTCGTACCCTAACCTGTACCCTAAACTGTCCCCGTTCCCTAATCCTAACGCTAACCCTATCCCGAACCCAAACCCTTTCCCGAAGCCTTACCCTAACACGTACCCTAATCCTAACTCGTACGATAACACTAATCCGTGCGTAACACGTACGCTAATCTTAAACCGTTGTCGTACCCTAAAGCGTCCCCGTTACATAAACTTAACCCTAATCCTAACCTGAACCAGAACCCTTCCCAGAAGTCTTACCCTAATCTGTGCCATAATCCTAACCCGTACGCTAACACTAACCCATGCCCTAACACGTACGCTCACCCTAAACCGTTGTCGTAACCTAACCAGTACCCTAAACCATCCCCGTTCCCTAACCCTAACCCGAACCCGAACCCGAACCAGAACCCTTAACAGAAGCATTACCCTAAACCGTGCTCTAATCCTAACCCGTACGCTAACACTCACTCGTGCCCCAGCACGTACGCTAACCCTAAACCGTTGGCATACCCTAACCTGTAGCCTAAACCGACCCCGTATCCTAACCCTAACCCTAACCCGAACCAGAACCAAAACCCTTACGAGAAGTCTTACCGTAACCCATGCCTTAATCCTAAACCGTTCGCTAACACTAACCCATGCCCCAACATGTACACTAAACCTACATCGTTGTAGTACACTAACATGTACCCTAAACCATCTCTGTTCCCTACCCTCAGCCTAACCCTAACCCGAACCAGAATCCTTACCTGAAACCTTACCGTAACACGGACCCTAATACTAACTCTTACGCTAACACTAAAACGTGCCCTAACACGTACGCTAACCCTTAACAGTTGTCGTACCCTAACTTGTACCCTAAAATGTCCCCGTTCCCTAACCCTAACCCTAACCCGATCCAGAAGCCTTATAAGAAGTCTTACCCTAACCTGTGTCCTAATCCTAACCTCTAAGCTAACACTAAACCATGCCCTGATATGTACGCTAACCCTAAATTGTTGTCGTAACCAAACCTGTACCCTAAACACTCCGCGTTCCCTAACCCTAACCCTGACCCGAACCCGATCCCTAAACAGACGCCTTACCCTAACCTGTGCCCTAACCCTAACCTGTAAGCTAACACTAACCCATGCCGTAACACGTACGCTAAACCTAAACCGTTGTCGTAACCTAACCTGTACCCTAAACCATCCCCGTTCCCTAACCCTAAACCTAACCCGACCCAGAAACCTTACCCGAAGCCTCACCTTAACCTGTGCCCTTATCCTTACCCGTACGCTAACACTAAACTGTGCCCTAACATGTATGCTAACCCTAAACCATTACGGTACCCTAACCTGTACCCTATACTCTCCGCGTTCCCTAACCCTAACCCGAACCCGAACCCGAATCCTAACCATTACCGTTAACCTTACCCTAAACCGTGGCCTAATCCAAATCTGTACACTTACACTAAACGCTAACCCTAAACCGTTGGCATACCCTAACCTGTAGCCTAAACCGACCCCGTATCCTAACCCTAACCCTAACCCGAACCAGAACCAGAATCCTTACGAGAAGTCTTACCGTAAACCGTGCCTTAATCCTAAACCGTACGCTAACACTAACCCGTGCCCTAACACGTACGCTAACCCTTAATCGTTGTCGTACACTAATCCTAACCCTAAACAATCCCCGTTCCCTAACCCTAACCCGAACCCGAAGCCGAACCAGAACCCTTACCCTAAGTCTTGCCCTAACCCGTGCCCTAATCCTAAACCGTACGCTAACACTAACCCGTGCCCTAACACGTACGCTGACCCTAAACCGTTGTCGTAACCTAACCAGTACCCTAAACCATCCCCGTTCCCTAACACTAACGCTAACCCGAACCCGAACCAGAACCCTTAACAGAAGCATTACCCTAAACCGTGCTCTAATCCTAACCCGTACGCTAACACTCACTCGTGCCCCAGCACATACTCTAACCCTAAACCGTTGGCATACCCTAACCTGTAGCCTAAACCGACCCCGTATCCTAACCCTAACCCTAACCCGAACCAGAACCAGAATCCTTACGAGAAGTCTTACCGTAACCCGTGCCTTAATCCTAAACCGTACGCTAACACTAACCCATGCCCTAACATGTACGCTAACCCTAAATCGTTGTAGTACACTAACATGTACCCTAAACCATCTCTGTTCCCTACCCTCAGCCTAACCCTAACCCGAACCAGAATCCTTACCTGAAACCTTACCGTAACACGGACCCTAATACTAACTCTTACGCTAACACTAAAACGGGCCCTAACACGTACGCTAACCCTTAACAGTTGTCGTACCCTAACTTGTACCCTAAAATGTCCCCGTTTCCAGAACCCTTAGCCAAAGCCTTACCCTAACCTGTGCCCTAATCCTAACCTGTAAGATAACACTAACCCATGCCCTAAT
>NW_006771245.1:0-1629 GCF_000442215.2 Lipotes vexillifer
CCGCGTCCCCTGCATCGGCAGGCGGGCTCTCAACCACTGCACCACCAGGGAAGCCCCAGATTGGCAAATTCTTGAAGCAGAAAACTGGCAGAGAACATCAGACATGTATAATTTTACTCCTTTTCAGCATCATGCCCCATCCCCACTTACGACGTTCATCAGAGCTGCCTTGATTGCTGCTCTTTGATCTTTTCAAAAGCTGATATTTTTTTATATTACCCAGATTTTATAATTTTTCTCAAAAGGAGGTTTCCTCTGAACCAAGCTACCAATTTACATTCAGTACTAGAAGTCAAACTTAGATTAAAGATGATTACTCTCCAAAGAAAATAAGCTTCAGAAAGTATCAGGAATAGTTATGAAAAGAAACCATGCTCAATTTTTGTAATCCCCTAGGAAAATGTAGTATCTTCAATAAAAGAGGGAGATACTGTTTTCAGAATAAGTCAGTAAAGGTATGATGCCTCTCAGAGGAAGTAGTCTTAACTAGACATCTCTCAGTTTTCTCCTGTGTTCTTTTGGAAAAGACTATTTTTTCTTGAGCAGAAATATGTGACATCACATTTTATTTCTATCCACTGGAAATAAATATTTCTTTGTCCCATGCTTTCCCACTTTGCATGTTTTTTTTTGTTAAACCCTATGACATAAAGTCTATTAAATATTAAAAATCATGATATAAATTGTTTCAATAAAATAGTATCATGCTAATAATTTCTACATTTTCATGAAATTAAAACTGAATTTTTTTCACAGCTATGTGGAAAAGAAAGCCCATATATCAATGAAGTCACAATGCCCATAATTTCTGGGAAATATATTGCTAGTAAAAAAAGCCAAGCTTTTTGTTTTGCAGTTTATATCTGTCTAGAAAAAAATATATTTTCATCTCTTTCTCACGTAAAAATTGTCATAAAAATACTAAAGTGGAACTAATTTTATTCTTTTTTTCTTATTCTTTAAAATCATTTAATTTACATAGTGTTATATGACTTGTTATTTTTACATATGTACTTTTTCTTTTCTTTTTTTGACTATGTGTTACTTTCCATTTTCTACATTGTTTTGCCAATATCCTTCACCCATCCAAGGAGTTCATTTTAACAGTTATGTTTTTCCACAAACAATCTACTCAGTAAATTGGCAGAATGCCTGAATAGACATTTCTCCAAAGAAGACCTACAGATGTCCAGCTGGTACATGAAAAGATGCTCAATATCACTAATTATTAGAGAAATGCAAATCAAAACTACAATGAGCTATTACCTCATACCAGTTAGGATGGCCATCATTAACAAGTCTACAAATAATAAATGAAGTTTTAGAGGATATAGAGAAAAGGGAACATTCCTACCCTGTTGGTGGGAATGTAAATTATTGCAGCCACTATGAAGAACAGTATGGAGGTTCCTTAAAAAAGTAAAAATAGAATTATCATATAATCCTGCAATTCCATTCCTGGGATATACACAGAAAAGATGAAAACTCTAATTTGAAAAGATACGTGCACCCCAATGTTCATAGCAGCGCTATTTAAAAGACATGGAAGCAACCTAAATGTCCCTCGACAGATGAATGGATAAAGAAGATATGGTACACACACACACACACACACACACACACACACAC
>NW_006771246.1:0-227 GCF_000442215.2 Lipotes vexillifer
CAGGGAGAGGACTGGCGGCGTGAACACAGCCTGCAGCGGGTTAGTGCACCACAGCTGGCCGGGAGGGAGTCCGGGGATAAGTCTGGACCTACCGAAGAGGCAAGAGACGTTTTCTTCCCTCTTTGTTTCCTGGTCCGCGGGGAGAGGGGATTAACGCTGCTTAAACGAGCTGCAGAGACGGGCGCGAGCCGCGGCTAAAAGCGCGGACCCCAGAGACGGGCGGGGGA
>NW_006771248.1:0-1509 GCF_000442215.2 Lipotes vexillifer
TTAGAAAACAAACTTATACTTGCATGAGGGGAAAGCTGAGTGGGGCTGCTGCATAAAACCAGATAGTGAAATCAGCACAGATACCGTTCCAGAAGCCAAATACGTAATACACAAGATCTACTCCTTGCTCCACGAAATAGACTCAACACCCCATATTCAACGCATAGGAATAGACCTGACAGATAGGAATCTAAGAACCTATGTATTTCTATGTATCCGTAAGAGAATCGAGTGTTTGTAGAGCGACATAAGCGCAGCAGTGAAAATCAGCCAAATCCCATTATAAAAATAAATTTCAAAACCAAAACAAAATGACAGTGAAATAGAGAGACATTCTTACTTAATTCATTCACGGCTCGGGATGAAACCTGGATTTACCACATCTATACCCACAGCTGTGTGAGACATAAGGCTGGACACTAGGGGCTGACAGGATTGGTGAGGTTTGGTAAGCAAAGGCAAAGCCTTTGAAGTCATGCTGCATGGTATCCATTCCATGGAGCCCAACTCCACAGGTTTAATGGATTCTTCCTTCCGCTAAAACATTCATGGGAAACCCGGAGTATGGTCCACCGTGTGATCGGGCAACGTTCCTAAAATGCATCTCAGTTTACGTGCCCTGGAACACGTGTTGGCCGTTCAAGACGCTTTCCTGACACTCCTCACACTTGCACTGTCAGTGCCTTCAACGCCCTGTTTGGCACACTTTGCCATTTCTGCGTATGATGGACAGGAATGGGGAGAACCAACGAGAGACTAGCTGTAGGTGTTTGGACGGGCACATTGAACTCTAATTTCCCACGAGGAAGAAGAATGAACCAAAGCCTCAGCATGCCGTGGCTGAAACAGACTAGGGTCTGAAGCAATCTTTTGGGATGGCGGCCATCTCAGAGGAAAGCGAGGGGAGGAAAGGAGCTCAGGGCCACTGTATTTCACAAACCTGCAGAGTTATAGATGACAGCTTTCGTCCAAAAATATACTGAAGTTAGGCTGCGAAGAGAACTTGAAAGTGAGGCAGAATTGCAGGAAACCGATTTCAGGAGGTGGTTTGGAATTGCATTTAAAGCCTATGAAAATAGGCAGAATGCCGACCAGGATGCCCTTGGACAAAAGGGGCATATGTTTTTTCCTGAATATATTCAGGAAAAAACGCATACGCCCTTTTTGGCCAACCAAGCAAGCTTGCAATGGAAATCTGCACTACAATGAACTCTCACTTCCCCCCGGTCAAAAAGGCCATCTGAAAAATGTGTAAAATCCAGAAAGGCAGGACAGGACAGGGAGAACACGGAGCGTTTTTACGCTGATGGGCGGGATGTAAATTGCCAACAGCCACCCTAGAGAAACGTATGGTATTTCCTGAAACATCGAAAAAACAAGGTACATAGCCTCGGCCACCAGGCTTAGGGAAACAGAAATCAAAAAGACAGAGCAACCCCAAAGTTCGGGGCTGCCCTCTTTTCAGGAACCTCGTCCACTGTACAAGTTAAATACCCACGAAAGGAAAAA
>NW_006771251.1:0-6481 GCF_000442215.2 Lipotes vexillifer
GGCGCAGTGGTTGAGAGTCCACCTGCCGATGCAGGGGACACGGGTTCGTGTCCCGGTCTGGGATGATCCCGCATGCCGCGGAGCGGCTGGGCCCGTGAGCCATGACTGCTGGGCCTGCGCCTCCGGAGCCTGTGCTCCGCAGCGGGAGAGGCCACAACAGTGGGAGGCCTGTGTACCGCAAAAAAAAAAAAGAAAAAAAAATTAACAATTATGTATTTGCTTCAGTAAATAGTATAGTAAAAATAACTCACAGAGGGCCACCTGATAACTCGAGGTCTGATCTTAGAGTCTAACAGAGACACATCAATGTCCAGTGTGTAAGTCCTATGATATACCCTGTTCAAAAAAAACCAGAATCCAAAATTCTGTATATTTTACACAAAGGTAATTTTACATAATGCCTCCTCACTTCTTATTTATTTAATATACGTAGGACTTACAGCTGAGTGCCCCAAATTATTTTTACTATCAATCATGCAATATTCACATTAAAATTTTTCCCACTACACATATATATATTTTAAAATTTTTGGCTACTGCTATCAACAGTTATTGAAAATAACAAACTGTCATAAAACCATATATCGTTATCACATTTGGCTTATTTAAGGATCAATGGTCCTTGGTTAACAATTTCCTGCAGAATTTCCAATCCAGATGACTCATGCATATCTGAAGCAAATGGTAAATATCTCACTATAAATAGAGTTATATCAAATTACATTTTTAAATTAAGTTCCTTGCTGTATGTTTTATCCAGATGTGTACACAGTGTAACTTGTATAGAATGCTAAGTAAAAAGTAACAGTTAATTTGGGGAGTTATTGCTGTAAAAATATGTTACCTTTTATATATATCACAGCATTACTTATTATCAGCTTCACACATAGCACTTTGCCTTTGATTTACGCAAACAACTCTAAATGTTTTATATGTTTGTGAGGAAGTGAATGATATTAGACCATCAATCCATGGGGACTGCAAATCAGGGGGAAAAAAAAAGGCTATTACATTTCAGAAGCTGTTAAATCAGTTGTGCCCCCTGGCTGATTTTGTCAGCTATATTTGCTGTGGGTAAACCGCTGATGCCCGGAATTCTGGCGCGGCCCTGAGAGTGCTGGAGAGTAAATAGCAGCAGAGTTGTAAGCTACACCACACATCTCACACTTAGCGCGTAAGCCCGGCTTACACTTTCCTCTGAATAAGTCCAGCAGCTTTAAAAAAGAGCAAGAGAGAGAAATAAAGAAAAAGGGAGAGGAAAAAGGAGGAAAACCTGGGCCCAGGCCTTCTGTCACTGCCTCTAGCTTTAGCCCCTCAGCAGCCTGCCAACAGGACACTGTTCCTGCCAGTTGTAAATTTTAATTGGCCATCTGGGGAAAGCACAAACCACTGACTAGAGATTAATCAGCAAATTAACCCAGGCATAATACACATTTCCCAATGGACCGGGAGCAGCTCCAGGCTGGGGCAGAGCAGCCTGGGATGCAGGAGAACCTGTGTAGAATGCTGTTATTGCTTACTGCCATGCAGGAGAACATCATCTCAGAGTCCTGAAATCCCTTCTGTGTGACCTTGTTAGTGCCCCTGATTTGTATGGCAGTCGCAAAGAGTTTTTTTTTTTTTTGTAAAATGCTAAACACAGATGGCACAGGTACTGTGATTGCTGGGAAAAGTGTTGATGAATCAGTGAAAGTGACAACTTTTCTCTGGTGGGCTATTCACTTGGTTTGCTAAAGTTCCTACAGGAAGAAACAATAGTGTACCTGGATTTTTTACCAGCTCAGTGAATCACCAAGAGAATCACATCTATTTAGCCAGTTTCTTGCTTGACGCAAAGTGCCTTTCCACAGCCTCCATATTATAAAAGCAAACTTGTAAATAATAAAACCTTCCTAAGGTCTAGGTTACAAAAATCAATTTAAGCCAAACGTGTGCTTATATAGGATGGTGTGGCCTCAGCTCTTTCAACAAAAGTCTTCTAGTTAGCTCATGGCTGTGCCCTGAGCCAAGATAGGCAAAGGGGATAACCATTAAAGGAAGGACATATTAAAGTGATAGACACAGGAAAGGTAAAGTGAGGGACTGGTGGGAAACTGGGAGTGGTTCTGATAGAGGGTGAATGAAGAGACTTTGTGGAATTAGTCTTTACACGGCTTCTGGAATAATGGAAAGGGAAGAGCTCTGTGCATTATATCCAAGGATCATTAGGATACAGAATATCAAGAAGACTCAGAGGTAATACTATAAAGCCCAAATAAAGGACACATTGCATAAACTTGCTTGAAGGGGCCTAAGGGAAGTTATAAGGTGATATGACCAGGGAAGATCAGAGAGAACAGAGATTTTTCATCTTGTTGACAGCTGCATCTCCAGAATTTAGCATAGTACTTAGTATAGTGGCATATGGTAGGCACTCAACATTTTTTAATGAAAGAAGACATATCCAGCTTTAACAAAATTAGAAGCCATTGTTATATCAGACACACCTACAATTGCCTTTTCTTTCTAGTCTAGGCTGAATGAGCAGTAGACCACGTGATGAGGGTCTCTACCCTTGAAGCACCAATTCATACGCTGACGAGAGACCTATGTTATCACCTAGTGTGAAGACCTTGACCTTTATTCAGTTAGTCAGCAATGGACTTGTGGCATTAAGGTTGTTACACAATAAAGGAGAAAGTGGGAGATGCAGTGATCTGGGGTTACGAGCAAGCAGAGGAAGCCAATGTACTGAAAGAGAATGAAGTCAACTTGCTGGGAGGAGTGGCGAGGAACAAGCAGGCAACCCCTAGAGCTTGGGAGCTGCTTCTCTGTCTCAGTTCCGTCTTATTAGAAGACTACCTCTACTTCTTTCCCTGGCCTCTGATTTTATTTGATTTGAGTGAGTTTACACGGCATTCTGATCATTGTAACCAAAAGAACCTTGACCAGAAAAGCCATAAATGGTAATAGCACCATCATAAACCAATGGCCTTAGAAGACAAATAAAACTAGTAACCATCCCCACACCCCCTCCAGTACTGCAAGAATTTAAGAACTCTGAAGCATGCTGGTCATTTTCAGAAATACAAGTCATGGTGGATTATTTTATATGGCTCTGCTGTGACCCACCGCTAAATCACACAGACTCATTTCACCTGCCTCTGGCAAAGTACATAGATTCTTTTCTTTCACAACCAGGTATGGATTTCTTTCTGTTTTATTACATTATTGCAAGCAATGCTGCCTGCCAAACCACATGCCCTTAAACTGAAATGGCTTCTGGCCGAGCACTGGATTATCTGACACTAAATCAGTCAATATGCACGGCCTAGTGACCACAGCAGTTTAATAGATATCTTCAGCTTCAGGTGGGGAAACCTGCCCTCAAATACCCAACTCAGTTCCTAATAAGGCCTTCTAAAAAGCTTTTATTTAAAAGACTATTTTAAATCACACAGCAGTTTATTGGGAGGTTTTTTTTTTTAACTGTGAGGTTTTTATATGGAACATAAAGGCATAAAAAGAGAGTAGGCAACAGTTCTGCAATAAGGCAATAACTGTAAAAAGAAAATATTAGTCATTTAGAATTTGTAATATTCCAAAAAACTTTTAAGAGTTCAAATGTCTGGCCTCTGCTCACTCTGTCTGGCTTGAATGCTCTGGCTGTGTATTATGCATACAGGAAATAATTCCTAACACAACAGTTTGGAGAGTGTAGTCAGTATTTTCAGTGTGCACTGGTGGACGGATTTCTTTATCTCCTCTGGGAAGGATATGATCCAAAGGTTAGAAGAGGCTCAAATAAATTCTGTAGAGTTTGTGTGGTCTCTTCTGAATTATTCCAAAGCCTTCCTGTCTAGCTTGAACTCTGTTTCCCCTACTTTATGTTATCTCAATTACATATACAAAAAGCTAGAGGAAATAGTGTTTACTTGTTTGTAAGGGCACTAGAGATTCTTCAAAAGGAGATACCTGGAGTACTAAAGTACATAATAGTAAAATGATGATAATGATAACATAGATCACGTATTGTTATGTTTAGATATAATTTTCCATGCACTCTATATTTTAGTGGAATAAGGAGGAAGGAGATATGTGGTAATATTTTATGTATTTCTTTTTTCTAAATGTCTTAAAAAATAACTCGCAATCTTATATTATCTTTATATCTAAAAATAAAATCATTTCCTGCAGAGATTTCATACAATGTTGCTAAGATGTAAAAATAGAGTCAAGGAAGCTGGGATACATAATTATTAGGTAAAAAACAGAAGATTAATTCACAACAGTGTCTATTACGTAGTAAAAACGTGAAGTATATTTATATATTTGATTTGCTTAAAACAGGGACCCCTAAGGTCCTTTGAAGCTGGTTTCACCTTCCTTCTTCCCATTTCCCACCAACTTCTTTTATATCCCATGCCCCAACCCCTGGAACTTTTCTGTTTCTGCAACATTTCTTGGCTTTCTATGGTCAAATATCTTGCACATACTCTAGCCCTTAACAGGCCCCAACCTGTTTCATTCCTTCTTTACCTAGAAAACTTCCACTCATCTTCAAGATCTCAGCTTTAAGAAGCTTTGTATGTCTTCTTCACGTAAAGTTAGTTGCTTTGGTCCTATAGGTTCCACCAGAACTTTGGCCATACCATTTCTTTAACTCTTGTAATAATTTATATTGAAAATTATCTGTCTACCTATGTCTTCCCAACTAGGATTTGAACTCTTTGAGGACTAAATTCAACACCCAGCATAATGTCCCAGATAAAGTAGACAATCCATAAAATATTTGCTGAATAGAACACTAATGAACCATTCACAGCAGTGAATAAAGATTAAGGATATAGTCAAAGTGCCTCTATTCTCTGAATGAATTTCAGGACTATCTTGTTTACCTTGATGACAGAGACTCAGGTATTTCAGGTATAATTGAAGATGGCCTTGAATTTCATAGCTTCTATGATTTTATCAACTTTTTTGTGAAATAATATTAATACAATTAAATGTATTTAGATGGCCTTGATTTTCATAGCTTCAATTTTTTACCAACTTGAGAATAATGTATATGTAATTAAATATACTGAATTTAAGTGCAATTCGTTGAACTTTGCCAAATGTATATACCTTACAACCTGTGTAACTTATAACCCTATCACAATACAGAACATTTCTATCACCCAAAAAGTTCCCTCACTCCCCTTTGCACTCAGTCCACTCCACGCCACTCACCTGGGCAACCACTACTCTTACAGTTATTGATATAGATTAGTTTTGAGTCTTCGAAGACTTGATATAAACAAAATTATAAATACACACTTTTTTTGTGTCTGGCTTTTTTGCTCAGGTGGTTATCAGAGTATTGCTCATTTTTCTTACCGAATAATATTCCATTATATGAATATATAACATTTTGCTTATCCACTCACCAGTTGATGGGCATTTGGGTTGTCACTAGGTTTTAGTATTATGAAGAAAGCTGTTATGAATATTTGTGCATGTCCTTTTGTTATTTTTAAAATTTCTTCTGAATAAATACCTAGGACTCAAATTGTTAGGTCATGTGATAAACATATATTTAGCTTTATAAGAAATTACCAAAATATTTTCTTCAGTTTTTATACCATTTTATACTCCCACCAGCAATGTCTGAGAGTTCTAGTTACTCTGTGGCCTGGGCCAGTTGTGTGAAAAATGTCATTGGTATTTTGAAGGAACTGCATTGAATCTGTAGAGATTGCTTTGAGTAGTATGGACATTTTAACAATATTGATTCTTCCAATCTATGAGCACTGTATATATTTTCATTGATTTATGCTGTCTTCAATTTCTTTCCTCAGTGTTCTACAGTTTTCAGAATACAGGTCTTTCACCTCTTTGGTTAAATTTATTCCTAGGTATTTTGTTCTTTTTAATGCAGTTGTAATGGGATTGTTTTCTTCGTTTCTCTGATAGCTTGTTATTAGTGTGTAGAAATGTCACTGATTTCTATACATTGATTTTGTATCCTGCAACTGTATTAAATTCATTTATTAGTTCTAACAGTTTTCTGGTGAGGTCTTTAGTGTTTTCTCTATATAGTACCATCTCATTTGCAAAGAGTGACACTTTACTACTTTTTTAGTTTGAATGACTTTTCTTTTTCTTGCCTAATTGTTGTGGCTAGGACTCCAATACTGTGTTGAATAAAAGTGGCAAAAGTGGGCATCCCTGTCTTGTTCCTGATCTTAGAGAAAAGTTTTTATAGCTGTTAGCTGTGCGGTATCATACGCAGCCTTTATTATGTTGGGATATGTTTCTTCTACTCCCACTTCGTTGAGTGTTTTTACTATAAATGTTGAATTCTGTCAAGTGCTTTTTCTGTATCTACCAAGATGATCATATGATGTTTTATTCTTCATTTTGTTAATGCAGTGTATCATGCTGATTGATTTGAAAATGTTAGGGCCTCCCTGGTGGCGCAGTGGTTGAGAGTCCGCCTGCCGATGCAGGGGATACGGGT
>NW_006771252.1:0-1024 GCF_000442215.2 Lipotes vexillifer
TGCCCTAATACGTATGCTAACCCTAAACCGCTGTCATACCCTTACCTGTACCCTAAAGCGTCCCCATTACCTAAACCTAACCCTAAACCGAACCCTTACCCTAACACTTACAGTGAGCCTTACCCTAAACCGTGCCCTAAACCTAACCCGTAAGCTAACACTAACCCGTCCCCTAACACGTATGCTAAACCTAAACCGTTGTCATACCCTAACGTGTACCCTAAACCGTTCCCATTCCCTAACCCTAAACATAACCCTAAACCTAAAACTTACCCGAAGCCTTACCCTAACCCATGACTAAATCCTAACCCGTCTGGTAACACTAACCCGTCCCCTAAAACATACGCTAACACTAAACCGTTGTCGTACACTAACCTGTACCCTAAACAGTTCCCGTTCCCTAATCCTAAACATAACCCTAACCCTAACCCTTACCCGAAGCCTTACCCTAACCCATTCCATTTTCCTAACCCGTACGCTAACACTAACCTGTGCCCTACCACGTACGCTAACCGAAAACCGTTGTCATACCCTAACCTGTACCGTAAAACATCCCGGTTCCCTAACCCTAACTCTAAACCCAACCCTAAACTTAACCATTACCATTAGCCTTACCCTAACCCGTGCCCGAATCCTAACCTGTATGCTAACGCTAACCCGTGCCCTAACACGTACGCTAACCCTAAACAATTGTCGTAGCCAAACCTGTACCCTATACTGTCCCCGTTCCCTAACCCTAACCCTAACCTTAACGCTTATGCGAAGCCTTACCCTAACCCGTGACCTAATCCTAAACCGTACGCTAACACTAACCTGTGCCAATAACCCTAAGGCGTTGTCGTACCCTAATCTGTACCCTATACTCTTCCGGTTCCCTAACCCTAACCCTAAACCTAATAATTACGCGAAGCCTTATCCTAACCCGTACCCTAATCCTAACACATAGGCTAACACTAACACATGCCCTAACACGTACGCTAACACTAAACAGTTGTTGTACCCTAACCTGTACCCTAAACCATCC
>NW_006771253.1:0-524 GCF_000442215.2 Lipotes vexillifer
TGTCCCCTGCATCGGCAGGCGGACTCTCAACCACTGCGCCACCAGGGAAGCCCTGAAGTACCAAACTCTTGATTACACATATTCAGTCATTCAGTCAAGGTCTTTAAAATAGAACATTGTCTAATTCTCAAAATAGTTTTAATAGAGAAGTGACTTATGCTTTGTTTCCCATCATAAAGGAAAATCTGAGGTTTAAACATTAAGATTGAGAGTGCCCTTGTCCCTGTGGTGAGCCACAGCCACCCCCTGACCCTGCAGGAGATCCTCCAACACTAGCAGAAAGAGCAATGGATCTGATTCAGCTGAGAATCACCAGTAAAAATAGAAGCATTTAACAGGAGAAGCTATTAAACACTGCCCTAGAGAAGGCACTAGTTAAACTAGCGTTAAAAAGAAGCCTGGGAGAAACCTTCAAGATGGCGGAGGAGTAAGACGTGGAGACCACCTTCCTGCCCACAAACACATCAGAAATACATCTACATGTGGAACAACTCCTACAGAACATGTACTGAATGCTGGCAGAA
>NW_006771254.1:0-213 GCF_000442215.2 Lipotes vexillifer
AAGCTTTATAGACAAGCAAAAGCTAAGAGAATTCAGCACCACCAAACCAGCTTTACAACAAATATGAAAGGAACTTCTCTAGGTGGGAAATAAAAGAGAAGGAAAGGACCTACAATAATAAACCCAAAGTAATTAAGAAAATGGTAATAAGAATATACATATCGATAATTACCTTAAATGTAAATGGATTAAATGCTCCAACCAAAAGACACA
>NW_006771255.1:0-202 GCF_000442215.2 Lipotes vexillifer
GAGTAGCCCCCACTCGCCGCAACTAGAGAAAGCCCGCGCGCAGCAACGAAGACCCAATGCAGCTCCAGAAACAAACTAATGAATTAATTAATTTAAAAAAATTTTTAAAAAGTTGGGGAAGATGATAAGAGAAAGAAGTCAGATTCAGGAGGTCAGATATCTCTCTTACTAGAGAAAACAAGTGCAGAAAATATTAATGAAA
>NW_006771256.1:0-230 GCF_000442215.2 Lipotes vexillifer
ACAAAAACCATAAAACAGAAGCAATATTGTAACAAATTCAGTAAAGATTTTTGCAAGAAATGGTCCACATTAAAAAAAAATCTTTTTTTTAAAGAGAAGAACTAGCTTTTGTTTTTTATTGTTTAACTCAATTGGCCTTGTGTTTTTAAATTTGGCCTCTCTTTTTCTATTTATGAATTTTCTAACAAGTGTCTGGGGCATACTTTGTTTTTTCTTAAGAATTTAGTAAC
>NW_006771257.1:0-297 GCF_000442215.2 Lipotes vexillifer
CGAAGAAGGAAGGCTTCTCTCAGCAAGAAGCCCTGGACAGGAGGACCCTTCCCAGTCCAGGGCACCAGCATCTGGATCAAGGCTGGTCGCTCCTGGTCCTGGTGAGGAGAAGCCCTGCTTCCTGGGCCACACTCTTGGGAGGCCTTGCTGGAATATAGCTGGGTGCAGAGAGCTGAAAACAGACCACAGGGGGCCTGCAGAGGTGAGCAGGTCAGGGGAAGGAAACTCCTCACTGGTGATAGGCACAGAGACAGCAGAAGGTGGGGCCTGTGATCCTCCCAGAAGACCAGGGCTGCC
>NW_006771258.1:0-381 GCF_000442215.2 Lipotes vexillifer
CCAGCCCGGCTCTCCAGGACATCTATGCACTAGAAGACGCCGGCCTCCAGAAGGCACTCGGCGACACTCGCGCAATCGTTTCAACCAACCTGGGACTACTACGCTCCAAAGCCTCGTCCCCGAGCGTTCCAGTCTCTCTAACCGACTCCAGTGCAGAGTTTGCGTCACTTCGTGATCGCCTGGATGATCTGCGGGAGCGGGTTCACAAATACAACACCTCAATCGCAAGCATTGCCAATTCACGTAGAACACTCGCAAAACATTTCTGGTCCCGAATGAAGCATGATTACGCGACGGTTATTGCGGCCTACGAATCCGAACGGAATCGCCTAACCCACGAGAGGGAGACCCTCTTGGGCGAGCGCGCTGCCGCTTCGCAGG
>NW_006771259.1:0-793 GCF_000442215.2 Lipotes vexillifer
TGTAGGAGTTGTTCCACATGTAGATGTATTTCTGGTGTATTTGTGGGGAGGAAGGTCATCTCCACATCTTAATCCTCCTCCATCTTGAAGGTCCCTCCCTGAATGACTTCTTGAACTCGTATATTGCCCAGGGTATAAAACTGGAAAACCTCCAGAGAACTGTGATCTCTTATTTTTTAGCCGCTTCTGCTGTTAGGCAAATCAGTTTGGGATTTATATCATCAAGTTTAATGGTGAAGAAAAGAAACGAAAGTGAAGTTACTAAAAAATAAACAATTTCATTAACTTCAAAATCAGTGAGTTCAAAATCAATTAAATTTGTAATATCCTTATTTAGAACACAAGCAGCGAATTAATAACAATGAAAATTAGTTTTTAGGAATATAAAGGGAGTGAGAGTTTTACAAATAACTTTTGACATTGCAGTTTCCTAAATCAATAAAGATGTATAATTTTTTACTTGCACATTTCTTTTTAAATCCTGAATCAAGATTTTACATACACCTGCACTTGGACCAGTCCCATAAATCAGTCTGAAAGTGACCCAGTTTTTTCACATGAGCCTTAATATCCATGTATCTAGGTCTTGTCATTATAAGATAATGGAACTGAGATAAGAATGTGGTCCATAAAATAAATAAAAGGAAAATATCTGAGATATTTACAGAAAGAGGTTCAAAAGAGAGGGCATAGGGGATGAGGAATTTTTTTTTATTATGTTTTTCTTTTTAATTTATTTTTTTATACAGCAGGTTCTTATTAGTCATCCAATTTATACAAATCAGTGTATACA
>NW_006771260.1:0-574 GCF_000442215.2 Lipotes vexillifer
AGAAAGGGAAATCTCTCCCAGCAGCCTCAGGAGCAGCAGATTAAATCTCCACAACCAACTTGACGTACCCTGCATCTGTGGAATACCTGAATAGACAATGAATCATCCCAAAATTGAGGCTGTAATGGGAGGAACTGAAGACTTGGGGTTTGCTTTCTGCATCTAATTTGTTTCTGGTTTTATGTTTATCTTAGTTTGGTATTTAGAGGTTATTATCACTGGTAGATTTGTTTATTGATTTGGTTGCTCTCTTCCTTTTTTTTTGTTTAATATATAGATATACATATACTTTTCCTTTTTCTCTTTCTGTGTGTATGTGTATGCTTCTTTGTGTGATTTTGCCTGCATAGCATTGCTTTTACCATTTGTCCTAGAGCTCTGTCTGCTTTTTTGTTTTTTGTTGTTTTTTTTAGATTAGATTTTAGCACTTGTTATCATTGGTGGATTTGTTTATTGGATTGGTTGCTCTCCTTTCTTTTTTTTATGAGTTTTTAATTTTAATAATGTTTTTCTTATTTTAATAATTTTATTATTTTCTCTTTCTTTTTCTTTTTTTTTTTTTTTTTTTTTTTTG
>NW_006771261.1:0-999 GCF_000442215.2 Lipotes vexillifer
GCTGGACTGAGCCAGAGGACCACAGATGCCTGCCTGGATAGGCAGAGGTCGAGGGCTGTCCTGTCTGAGACTTGATCATCTATTCATGTCCACTCAGAAGGGACAAAGGATGCCTCCAGTGCCAGGAGGGCCCCACCAGCCCTCAAGAAGGCAGCATCTGGGGGCTGGCAGGTCACTGAACCAAGTCCTGTATAAATCCACACACGTCCACTGAGTGCCCTCCTGTCTGGGCTGTGCTGGAACCTGGGGCTGCCCAGGCAGAGGAGGGCCAGCATCACCCTTCCCAGGTAGGAGGGCAGAAGGAAACCATGCATGACTTCTGACACCCTCCCCAATCCTCGACAGAGGCTGAGTTGGATAAGAAACAGTCCGAGACAAGAACAGCCATTTCATTCTTCTCTCAAAGCCCAGGAGTGGGGGAAGGGAGGCCAGAAAAACAGTTATTGTCCTCAGCTCCCTGACTCCTGTTTGACCCTGGGCAAGTCCTATCCATTCTGGAGGCTTCACAGACAAGGAGAGGGGAGGGCAATGAGGGCCAATTGTGCTTAAACCTAACACTAACCTTTACCCTAAGAAGCCTAACCTCTAACCATAACCCCCTAACAACCCTAGCCCCAGACCCCTAGACCCTCGCCACTGACCCCTAAACTCTAATCCCTGGCCCTTAAACCACAACCCTCTACCATGACTCTCCAACGATGACCCATAACCCTAAACCATGACCGCTGAACCCTCACACTGACTCAGCCCCAGGCCTAAAGCCTGGCCTAGTGGGGCGCCGAGGAATGATTAAATGAACTCTCAAATAAACCGAGGAATTAAATCTTCCCGACCATGAATTTAGCAATGGTTTCTTAGATTTGACAGTAAAGCATAAGAAATGAAAGAAAAAAAATAGATAAATTGGATTTCCGCAAAATTACAAACCTTTGTGCGTCAAAAGAGGCTATCCAGAAAGTAAAGAGACAGCCCACAGAATGGAAGACAATATTGGCACAT
>NW_006771262.1:0-379 GCF_000442215.2 Lipotes vexillifer
CATGCACACAAATATATAAACATGCATTTAGTGATATGGAGCATCTATTCAAGTGCTTAGTCACTTGTACATCTTTCTGAAGAACCATCTATTCAAGTATTTTATCCATTTTTGAATCAGGATGTTTGCTTTTTGTTGAGTTGTAGGAGTTCTCTGTATATTCTGAATAGAAATCTCTTGTCAGATATATGGCTTTCAAATATTTTCTCCTACCTTGTGAATCAGGGTGTTTGCTTTTTGTTGAGTTGTAGGAGTTTTCTGTATATTCTGAATAGAAATCTCTTGTCAGATAGATGGCTATCTAATATTTTCTCCTATCTTGTGGGTTGCCATTTTATTCTGTTTACATTTCTTTGATACACATTTTTTTAAATTATGT
>NW_006771263.1:0-974 GCF_000442215.2 Lipotes vexillifer
GTGTGTGTGTGTGTGTGTGTGTGTGTGTGTGTATATATATATATATATATATATAATAAGCACTGTTGTTTAGCTTTGCACAAATCTAGCAATGTAAATCCCTAAGAGGCAAATGTAAATTTTTTAAAAGGAAACCAAGGTGACAGTTAGGAATGCCTGTTCCGGGATTGTATGGCTAAAACCGTGTCCACTAACATATCTGTCAGCATCAACTCCTGTTTGTTTTCCTGCTGCATTTTTGTTTAAAAATTGCTAACATGAAACACCGACTCCAAAATTGCTCAGATTTACACAAAACATTCACGGCTAACTTTACGCTTTTAGGTTTTTGAGAACATTTGATGAACAATTACTGCAACTGCTTATTACTGTGCATTTATAGGAAACCACTGTATAATCAAAAGCAACAAGGCTGCCTGGAGAGCAGCTGTGGGACGCTGGAAAGTTTTCTATGTTCCCGAGAAATGGAAGCACGGCCTTCCCTCCAGAGTCCTAGCTTTGTGCTGACAACATTAGCAGGTGAGAAGTTAAGACTCTGAAAAGAAATACAGGCTTAACAAAAGGTGTGCTTCCGTAAACAGGAATTTATGTGCAAAGAAATGCCCCGGGGAATATGAAATGGAAGATGTCAGGGCTCCAAACTCGCTGCCTTAATAAGGCTTCTTCCGAGATGAGGAGAACTGGACATCGCACACGAAGCCAGAAAGTAAACTATTTCCGTCCCTCTGCAACAGACACGCTTAGGTCTAGAAGACTTTATCATTTTTCTCAAATGATAAGCAGCATTATCTACATGCAAACAATGGCAAAGATAGCCATCCCTCTCTACTGCATCCATAACGAAGCACCTACGACAGTTTATTGCTTTTTTGGGGTTTTTTTTTTTTGTGGTACGCGGGCCTCTCACTGTCGTAGCCTCTCCCGTTGTGGAGCACAGGCTCCGGACGCGCAGGCTCAGCGGCCATGGCTCACGG
>NW_006771264.1:0-2976 GCF_000442215.2 Lipotes vexillifer
CACGAACCCATGTCCCCTGCATTGGCAGGCAGACTCTCAACCACTGCGCCACCAAGGAAGCCCTATTTTTTTTCTTTTTGAAACTAACAGAATATTTGACTCTGTTGATTCTATATTTTTTCTTTCCCATTTCATTAATGTGTGTTCTTATCTTTAATACTGTCAAAGTGATACTTCTTTTTTAGGCATGCATCCTGTTATTCCTTGAGTGACTCCTTACATTGGATGTTTAGCTCAGTATTTTCCAGCCTTTTTTTTCTTCTCTAACATTGTCTTTAGGGTAATAAATTTTTTTATAAGCATTGTTTTACTCTTTCACCATTTTGAGTTATAGTTTTTGTTATGCAGTTCTAAATATTTGTAATTTCTATTGCAATTTCTTCTTTTATCCAGAGTTATTTAGAAACAAAATATTAATTTAACAATTTTATGACATTTTTGTTAACTTTGTTACTTATTTCTTAACTATGATTAAAATATGCTGTTATGATAATGATGTTTGAAAATTTGCTGAATCTAGCTTGATGTCTTATACATGGTCGATTTTGTAAACATCCTATGTATGCTAGAAATCAACGTAAATTCTCCAGAGGTTGGTCACACTCTATGTACAGGAATTAGGTATTTATTGTCTAAATTTTTATATTTGGTTACTGAACTATTGTCACTTTGAGCTATTCAGATACAGTTTTTTTTAAAACTCCCATTGTAAATTTTTTTCTTGTACTATTATCAAGGTTTACTTTATATATTTTGAAGCTATGTTATTACCTATATATGATTATTAAATTATTATTATTTCCTACTTCATTGAAACTTTTCTCATTATGTTGACCCTCATGCACTTGAATCTTTTTTTTTTTTTTTACCTTAAGTCTATATTTTGGTGTTTCTACTTGACTACTAGATCTTTTCTCTAATTTTTTCAAAGTAGTCATTTATTTATTCATATGAAGATGCATTATTCATTCATTCATATTCATTTATTTGTCTCTTGTAAACATATATTCAATTTTCTGCTTATCTCATTTGAATACCTCCTTCTACATATTTTAGTCTATTTACATTTGTTGAGTTTTCATGTATTTATTTTTATGGCAAACAAAGTATTTTGAACTTTTTACTTTCCTGTTCTATTTTACCATTTAATACATTCATAGATTCTTTTGAATTGATAGATATTTGTTTGCTTGCTTATTTCCTCCCTGTCTTCTTCCTACTTTAACTAGTTTTAAAGTTATGCATTCTATTTCTTAAAAAGTTACAGACATCTTTTATACATATTTAACAAAGACTCGTTTTAAAGGTACATAGACTTTGGCATGCTTTTATCCTGCTGACTAGAATCCAAAATTACTTGTGATTAATATTCATACTTGAGCCTATTTCATTCTTAAACTTACATATTTTGATATTGATATTTTATACTTCAGTTGTGTAATTTTATGTCTTCACTTCTTCAATAAGAGTCTGAGTCCATATAGTAATGTTTGAGTGCTGACAGCTCTTAAGCATCACCCGTCCTTTCCTTTTCCTCTATGCCACACATCTGGGTAAAATTATAAGAATGCTCAGGTATTTCCTCCTTTGGTGCCAAACAAGATTGAAACTAAGCAAGTGTCTGCTTGTATGCAGGAACTCTCACTGGCATCCCTCATCCTGAACATAACAAGAAGTCAAGTCAGACTCCATTCCTTGCTCTCTAAAGGAATTTTTGGACCAACATGGGAAGACTGCTGTAAATATTTTCATAGCCTTTTGGGGAGTGTGTGTGTATGTGTGTGTTCATCAATCTTACCAGTATTAACATCTAAACCAAATTTTGGGTGGTGTTCCATCCTACCTCCTGTGGTGTTCCTCCTGCAGGCTGGTCACAGCAGCCAATTTATCATTTCCTTGTTCACCATTCTTTCTTTCTTTTCACGTTTCCCTTCAAGGGATATTTCCTGTCTCTGCAATCCACCATTTATATATGCTTTAAGTAAACTCCTTCTTTTGGAACATGTTCTCAGTGATTACCTGTACCTTATTCATCTATTTATGGGTTTTACCTTTGATTTTAATTAATAGTTTTGCTGGATATAAAATTCCAAATTTACAGTTATTTTCTCTCAGTATGTTAAAGATTTGATTCATATGCCATTTTTATTCCATTGTTATTATTGAAAAGTCAGTAGAATATATAACTGTACATTGTAAATAATCTTTTATTTTAAACATATGATTTCTTTTAAGAACTTAACTTTGCATTGTTCTAAAGATTGCCTATGGTATTGGATTGGCCAAAAAGTTCATTTGGGTTTTTCCATAACATCTTACGGAAAGACCCGAATGAATTTTTTGGCCAACCCAATACTTCTAAACTTCGCTTTATTCATTTTGCTTGGGATTTTTTTCTGTTTCCTGAATAAATGCATTTAAAATTTCTCATTAAGAAATATTCTCAGCTAATATCTTTCTTAATGCTAATATTAACTTATTAGCATTAATAAATACTATTGATCATCTTCATTCTTCCAATCTCTCATTTTGGAATTCTGAATAGTTGTCAGTAAAATTTTAATTCTTTATTCTTTTTTTGCCTGTTTTTTGAAGTATAGTGCACAAAGATTAATATACATCATTCTCAAGTGTGCACCACAGTGAATTTTCTATATGCAAACACTTACGTAATTTCCAAGATCTCAGAAGAAATCCTTCCATTGTTATCCAGACAATGCTTGTCTGAGAGTAGGGTGACAGCATGATTGGATGAGAACTCTCTTCTGGGTCAAAGGCTTCTCCTTGTCTTTTGTCCTCACATGGTGGAAGGGAGCTAGGGATCTCTGTGAGATCGCTTTTCTTTGCAGTACACGGGCCTCTCACTGCCTTGGCCTCTCCCGTTGCGTGGAGCACAGGCTCCGGATGCACAGCCTCAGCGGCCATGGCTCACGGTCCCAGCCGCTCTGCGGCATGTGGGATCTTCCCAGACCGGGG
>NW_006771265.1:0-569 GCF_000442215.2 Lipotes vexillifer
TGTGCCAAACAGGGCGTTGAAGGCACTGACACTGCAAGTGTGAGGAGTGTCAGGAAAGGGTCTTGAACGGCCAACACTTTTTCCAGGGCACGTAAACTGAGATGAATTTTAGGAACGTTGCCCGATCACACGGTGGACCATACTCTGGGTTTCCCATGAATGTTTTAGCGGAAGGAAGAATCCATTAAACATGGGGAGTTGGGCCCCATGGAATGGATACCATGCAGTATGACTTCAAAGGCTTTGCCTTTGCTTATCAAACCTCACCAATCCTGTCAGCCCCTAGTGTCCAGCCTTATGTCTCACACTGCTGTGGGTATAGATGTGGTAAATCCAGGTTTCATCCCGAGCCGTGAATGAATTAAGTAAGAATGTCTCTCTATTTCACTGTCATTGTGTTTTCGTTTTGAAATGTATTTTTATAATGGGATTTGGCTGATTTTTACTGCTGCACTTTTGTCGCTCTACGAAAGCTCGATTCTCTTACGGATACATATAAATACATAGGTTTTTGGATTTCTACCAGTCAGTTCTATTCCTATGCGTTGAATATGGGGTGTTGAGTCCAT
>NW_006771266.1:0-379 GCF_000442215.2 Lipotes vexillifer
TGTGTGTGTGTGTGTGTGTGTGTGTGTGTGTGTGTGTGCATAGATTTATCTAGCAGCAACTGATCCACTGCCAACAATTAAACCTCGAAAAATCGGGGACTGGCGACATACTTTTTTCCAGTCCAAAACCCAACGACCTTCTTTACCCCTCCAGATTTACTGTTTTCTTATTACATTAGCTTTTACATGTCCTCAGGGCAATTTTGTCACTTTGAAAAGATATTTTAAATTGAGTGATACTTTGGCAGTACGCAGGCAATGTCTTACATGTTAAGTATGTATCCTCACTTTGGGGCTTCCCTGGTGGCACAGTGGATAGGAATCCGCCTGCCAATGCAGGGGACACGGGTTCGAGCCCTGGTCCGGGAAGATCCCACAT
>NW_006771267.1:0-268 GCF_000442215.2 Lipotes vexillifer
GTAATTCATTCCATGTGTAGCCAAGTTTACAATCCGTGTATTAGTGATACCTTATGATATTTCCTTTTCCATGTGACTTATTTCCCTTGGAATCATCGTACCTAAATCCACTCACTAACATGCTACCGGCCTGATGACATTGATTTCATTGCTGAGTGATATTCCAGTGCACGTAAGTGCCACATATTGGAGAACCATTTTTTCCTTTCGTGGATATTTAACTTGTACCATGGACGAGGTTCCTGTAAAGAGGGCAGCCCCAAACTTT
>NW_006771268.1:0-266 GCF_000442215.2 Lipotes vexillifer
ATATGTGCCACATCTTCTTTATCCATTCATCTGTCGATGGTCACTTAGGTTGCTTCCATGTCCGGGCTTCCCTGGTGGTGCAGTGGCTGAGAGTCCGCCTGCCGATGCAGGGGACAAGGCTTCGTGCCCTGGTCCGGGAAGATCCCACATGCCGCGGACCGGGTGGGCCCGTGAGCCATGGCCGCTGAGCCTGCGCGTCCTCCGCAACGGGGGAGGCCACAACAGTGAGAGGCCCGCAAAAAAAAAAAAAAAAAAAAAAAAAAAAA
>NW_006771270.1:0-33828 GCF_000442215.2 Lipotes vexillifer
AGAGTCTACAAAATGCTGCAGGGCCACCAAGGCACCATGATCCACCCCTGTGCTACATGGGCTATGATCTGCTGGACCCGTGAGGCGCTGGATGCCACCTAAGGGCAGGAGACAGCTCTGATATCAGGGCAGCAGTGTCAGGAAAGGGGACCTGTGGGGAGGCCCAGGCAGCCAGCCACATGGCGGGTACATCTGCCTGTGTCTCACACCTAGCGGTCTCTTCCTAGAAAAATATCCCTTCCGTTAAATGTAATAAGTCTCCTTTTAAGTAACACATTGTTGGGCTTGTTACTTTTGCTTTCAGGACCCTGAAACTGGTTAAAAGAGCAATTCACATGAGCCACAAGGGAAGGAATGACTCAGATACCTGGACTGGTGACTCGGATACCTGGACTGGAACAAACTCTCTCCACAGCTGGGCAGCTTTTTAAAGAGGAAGGCTGAGTCACTTGCTAAAGACTTCTCAAAAAGCCAGAATCCGTGTGCTTGCATCGGATCCCAGCCTCGTGTTCAGTTCTTGACTTTATACTGACTAACAAGAGCATATGGAGAAAGCCAACTAATAGCAGGGACAGGAAACCAAGTAGCACACAACAAAGTGCAGGGGCTGTTTCGTCAAGAAGAAAAAACCCCAGAATGGCTCTGATTCTAAAGGTCATATATCTGATGGTCCCCCAGATGGGTCCAATGGGGCCAGGGCCATGGGGGTGCAGTTAGATAGATAGACAGGCTTGATTGAACACTCAGTGTAGAGGTGAATTCATCTTCTTACGGTTACAGCTGTACCAGGGGTGGAGTGAGTTGGTCTGGACAGTGCTGAGCTCCCTGTCATTAGAGGCATACAAGCAGAATCAGAAGGGCTGTCTCTCAGAAAGTTTGTTACAGGGGATCCTCTTTCTCTGGGAGAGCAGAGGCATGTGTTCACAGGAGCTTTCACGTCCAAGATGCTATGCTTCTGAGTCTTTCCCCAAATAGAGCAGCAACTATTGTTTTGTGTTCTCCCTCCTGGTTCCACTCCCCTTTCTTGGGATAATAAATGCCCCAAGCACACTTCACAGGGAGCACCTCTCCTAATCTATGGGCTCTGGAACAAGCAGAGCCAACCCCAGCCCCAGGCACACATGTTATCCAAGTTGCTTAAGCTTAAGGTCAGGACATATGACAGTGATTAGTTCAGGAGTTAGTGAGCAGCTAAGTTAGTCCGACCAGAGTGAATTCTGGGGTTTATATAGTAGCTACCAGGGAGAAATTCTTTCTCTGCCTCTCTCCTACAGGCCTGGAAACAGGCAGTCTGAAACTAATCTTCTGCAGTCTTCTTGACAGTGGGCCTCAAGATGGAGCCACCAACAGAACTGGGCTTAGAGTCAGTGAAAAACCAGGTTCTGATCATATTGCTTCGGCGCCTGGATCCAGCTATACCCGAAGTCAGAAACTTTTCAGTTTATTGAAACAATATATTCTATTTTCAATCAATAATTTTCTTCACTTTCAACAGAGAGAGAGAGAGAGAGAGAGAGAGAGAGAGAGAGGGAGAGAGTATCCTGGTGAATGTGACAGGTTTTAACAGAGGAGTCTTGGGAAAGAACTTATAGGTCCTGAGTGAATAATGAGAAAAAGAAATCAACATAGCCTTCAGAAAAGGCTGTAGAAAGAGGAGAGGGGACCTGGTAGCCTTCTGTCTTGGACCCCCAAGACTGGGCCACCCATGGGAGAGCCAGCCATGGGAGCACCTGTGTGCATATGTGCAGTATTCTCCCTAAAATTCCAGTCCAAGAAAATCATCCTAAATATTCAAAGCCATCCTACACGGAGCTGCTCTTTGAAGCATTGTGTGTAACAGTGAAAAACTGGAAACAGTCTAAATGTCCAACAATCAGGGGTTGGTCTAGCAAGCTTCCTGCCTTCAAAATGACATTTATGAAGTGTATGTAATAACATGGAAAATACTTATAATAGTGAGTGAAATCAGGGCATGAAATGGTCTAGTCAATATGAACTCAGTTCTGTGAAAAGGAAAAAAAAAAAAAAAAAGAATCACATATCACATACAGGAAAAACAAAGGATGTAAATGTACCCAAAAGTTAATGCTTGAGTGGTGGGACCATTTTTCTTCCTACTTTGCTTTATTGTCTAAATTCTCTTTGTATTTTTATAATGGAGGAGACTTTTGTGTGATGTCAGTGGATGATGTATGTAGGGAGAGGGACGCACAGAGACAAGCAATTTCTGAAATAAGAGACAGATGGGCGACATCACTAACCCTTTGCCGGTTACAGGCAGAAGACCCTGGCAAGACGGTCAGATCTGGCCCCTAATGTGTCACTCAGCAGCTAGATGACCTGTGGGTCTCTTTGCCTCTCTAGACCCCAGCATCCTACTCTATCAAAGACAAGGCATCAGAACAGATGTTCCGGAAACAACATCAAACAAGAGTCAGAGTGCCTGGGTTCTCCACCCAAATGCTTAGCTATACATTTGCTGAACAAGTCCCCCTCTGGACCTCAGTTGTATGGATGGAGACGATCCACCAACTCCCCCTCCCCGTGGGCTGTGAGTCACTGTGCATACAGGGGCTTGTCTTGTTAGAAAGCCCTCTCCCACTCGGTCCTGCCTCGGCCCTGTCTGCTGTCACCTCTGCCCACTCGAATTAAACCCTCTGTAAATAACAAGACAGAGAGAACTCTGTCTGTCTCTCTGATGACTTTTCAGGCTGTGTCCTTTCTGATTTTCCTGTTGCAAAGCCTGTTTACCTGCTCTCCAGAAACATGGCTGGGCAGACAGGAGCCTGGCACTGGTCCATCAGATGCAGGTCCCAGAGGAGGAGGGTATTAGGAATTCACAACAGTAGATTCCAAGCCTGTGACTCTTGGGGTGCCCGGCAGAGCACCTGATAATACATGTCCCAAAGGGCTGCCTTCTCCAAGTGGATAGACTTGTCCCCGTTTTATTCAAGACCCAAGTCCTGGAAAGGGGGAGTGGTCCCACCCACCGGCTGCTCGGAAGCCAAAACTCCAGAATCAGGGCTGAGTGGCCCCGAGGGGCTCAGAAGTAGAAAGTGCAAGAACAAAGGAGGTGGAAACTGGACAGGTCATTAAAGATGATCTGGTCCACCTGCTCCCAGGACAGATGGAAAAACCAAAGCCGGAAAGAGCTGAGACCCACCCCAGATCACAAGCCTTGTCAGCAGCAGAGTTGCCTACCTACCTACCGAATGCACAAGTGAAGTGACTCAGAAGACACCCAGAAAGGTAGTCTGGCTCTCTAGCTCCATTGGGTGCATTCCCAATTATGACCACTAGAGGGAGGAAAAGGCCTGCCAAAAGCGCAGAGCTGATGCTGGGAAAGGCGGGGAACCCAAATACCTGAGCCGGTCCCCGCCTGGCTCTGTGGGCTGCGGTGACAGGGCCCCTGTCTCACGTGTTGGCCCCTCGTCCTCTCCCTGCCCTATAAATATTCCTGCTTCCAGGGCTCTGTCCTCAGACCTCTGCTTTTTCCGCTCCATTCTCCTCCTCCCTGGGCTAGACATACACTACAAAGTATGAAATAGATAACTAATGAGAACCTACTGTATAGCCCGGGGGACTCTACTCAATGCTCTGTAGTGACCTAAATGGGAAGGAAATCCAAAAAGGAGGGGATATATGTATACGTACAGCTGATTCACTTTGCCCTACAGCAGAGACCAACACAACGTTGTAAAGCAACTATGCTCCAATAAAAAATTTAAGAGCACACACACACCATCTACATGCTGATAACGCTCCAATTTTTGTCTCTGTTCCCGACATCTCCTCAAATCCAGACGTGTATTCCAATTGCCTACCTGAACCTCCGTTTGGAGATCTAATTAATGAAGCCAAACATTCCCCCACCTCTGCCCCAAACCCCACTCTTCCTGCGTCTCAGTCAATGGTTATCTTATCCTTCCCGTTGCCCCGGCCAAAACCCTTGGACTCACTCTTCCCTCACCATCCGACATCCAGTCTGTCAGCAAATACTGTTGTTTCTACCTTCAAAATCCCATCCGTCACCATCCAAGCACTCCTGACCATCTCAGACACAGCACCTGAGTACACCCACCATCTTCAGTCACCTGGACCTCCTGACTGGTCCCCAACCCACCCTGGCCCTACAGTCTACCGTCCACAGCAGCCAGGGCAGCCCGTTTAAACCATGAGGAGGCAGGTCTTCTCCACCGATAGCCTGCATCTCCACTGCCCCCTCCGCCAGCCACGCTGCTGTCCTGGCTTTGTTCCTGGTGTGTCTACCTGGCACGCTCTCCACGTCTCACGCCCACGTGGCTGTCTCCTCCACCCCCTCAGGCCACCGGTCAAACACACCCACCAGCGAGGCCTTCCCCAGCCACCGTCTTCCATCCATCCTCCCTTCTCTGCTTTATTTCCCTCACAGCAGTGATCCCATCCTGACACACTGTACAGTTTACTTAGTTTCGTGTTTATTGCCTGTTTTTGTTGTTGTTCACCGATTGTGGTCTCACGGGGGTCACAATCAGTGTCTGCGCTGTGTCCCCAGGACAGGGCATGTGACCAGCGCTCACCAAATAGCTGTGCAATGGTGAGTGAGTGGGGGGATGAGTGAGCGAGGGCGAATCCCCCGTAAAAGAGCCCCAGCTGACCAAGGAGAAATCCATTCTTGGCCTGGAGGGCTTCCTGAGAGGAGGATCGTCCACAGAAAAGGGGCCTTCGTCCAAAAGAGAACGCAGAATTTTCCCGAAGTCTGGGCAAAGTGGAGGTTGACAGACTCACCTTTTTGGACGCCTCTGTGGGTTAAGAGGCCGAGCTCTGGAGCCCGAAAGGCGGGGCTCAAACCCCAGCTCTGTCACTTACCGCCTGTAGGATGCAGACAAGTGCATGAACATCTCCACGCCCCAGTCTCACAACCGGGAACCGAGGACAGTAAAGATAACAGCCTGGCAGGGCTGTCTTGAGGATTAAAGGAGGTAATGCATGTAAAGCCCACGGAACAGTGATTGACACCTAGGAAGTCCTCTGTAAGAGGCCACTGCTGCAGGTGTTCTGTGCTTCGCATATCTTGTCTGAGGCTTATAGCTACACTGTTGGGTAAGGGGTATCATTAGCCCATTCTGCAGATCAGAACGTTGAGACTCGGAGACAATCAGTTGCTTACCAAAGGCCTCACAGCTAGTGAGAGAGGATCCCAGCACAGCTCTTTCTGACTCCGTTTCTCTCGAAGGGGTGGGTGGCCGAACACTGAGCCCCGATTCCAGTCCCTGAGCCCTTCCTTCCCCCCACCCCTCTCTGGTTTCTGCTGCTGCCACAACCATCAGGGCAGCTCGGTGCTTAACAGTCTCTGCTTTATAGCCCTGGCCCAAGGGAAACACAAACTCTTTCCAGCTCTATTAGCAGCTCCAAGTCAGGCTGGCATCTTACAGAGAACTTTGCTCAACATTAAAGCAGTCGGGATCCTCAGGTGGTGGTTTCTGTTCCCGAGCTGACTCCCCACCAGCCCTTCCCTGTCCCAGTGGGGAGGAGACCACCAGACCATGGGGCAACACCACAGCAGAGGTCCCACTGACCCCACCCACTTCCTGGCCCTACCCTGGGGATTCTTATTCAGTGGGGCTAAGATGGACCTGGAATCTGCATTTTAACAAGCTTCCCAGGTGACTTTTTGTCTCGGGGAAGTTTGAAAACCACTGGCATTGAACTGAAGGCATGGGCTCTGGAGTCAGACCACCTGGGTTCAGATGCCAGCTCGGCCCTTTCCTGTGTGACCCTGGACAGTTTTCTCAACCTCTCTGACCCTCCACTTCCTTGTCTGTGAATTGTGGGTCATAAAAGCTGTTAGCTGGCAGGGTTCCATGAAATAATGTGTATAAAGTGCTGGAGAGAGTGGCACTCAGTACACAAGTTATTATTGGCTATTGTCGGCATTGTTGCCTTAGGTATGACCCAAAGAGAACATTCCAGATTCTCGGATTCCCTTGGGCCCAAAGCTCAAGGCAGTGGGATTCACAAGTCCTTGGTGCCACGCAGACTCGGGGACCCAGCCTCGGGGACTCAGAACAGTAGGGGCATGGCCTCCCCCTCTAGAGGGAGAGCTGACACACGTTATCACCCTGGTAACATCTCCCTGAACCACACGGACCCCTCCCCCTGCAACCAGAACTGCGCACACAGGAGGGACATGGCCCTCTCAGACACCCTGGGCCTGCATTGAGCTGCAAAGTCACACAGAGGTGCCCGAGGCCAGCAACAGACCCCATAGCCCAGAGGGAAAGGGGCACGTGGAGGGTCCTGGGCATCTCCTCTGGGCCTCGGGGAGCCATCTGTCTATGGCCTATGGTTAGGTGCTAACTGACCTCCACGTGTGCCTTGGAACCCAACCTCCTTTGCCTGGAGATAAGCCCCCTTTCAGGAAACCAGTGCTCCACGGCTAAGAAGATGCTGGCCCTGCGTCAAGTCTGTGTGACTCTCCGACAGAAAGCACAGCAATGGAATTATACCCAATATCTTGTAATAACCTTTAATGGAATATAATCTGCAAAAATGCTAAATCACTATGCTGTACACCCAAAACTAACGCAATGTTGTACTTCAACTATAATTTTAAAAGATAAAGAAAAGAAAAAGAAAACATCGCGATGGACCAACTTCCCAGCCAGCCAGCGGGAGGTACCATCATGCGACATCCTGCTCTCTGACGCTGGCCCTCACAAAGGGACTCAGAAGATGAGAGACAGGAAGGAAGCACCTGGCCTTGACCCTGGGTGGGGTCAGGCACACTCACTCCCGCAGGCTGCTGACTGCTCCCCTCCCCTCTGCGCCCCAGGCTTCAGGTGCCTGCCACGCCCATTCACAGGGCACCCCTCTCTCGCTCTGGTCCAGGCCCTCACTCTGCCCTTCCCCTGACCAGAGACCTTCCACACAGACCCTCTCATACCAACTGGGCTGAGTCCTTCTTGTCTCCCAGGGTTCGGCCTGAAGTCTCACTCTGCAAAGCCTTCCTGACCTTCCCCCTTCCCCAGGCTGGTTGGTGTCTCCTGGGACCCCTCAGCTCCTGTGCGTGAGACAGCCCTGCTTTGCCCAGCATAACACCGTCCCCGGTGATCGTAACTGCCCTTTGTAGGACCGTCCCCACGCAGACTGGCCTCCTGCAGGGATCGGAGGGTCTGTCTCCGGCCACCTCTCCCCCCAGCACCTCCCACCCAGCACAGCACTGGAGCTGCAAACAGAAGCTGGTGGAAGGAAGGAGGCTCCCAGGAGCCCCTACCCAGAGGACACACCACCTGGCCTCTCAGTGAACTACTGGTTCAGCCCCTCTTCCCAGCACCCCAGGCCAGATTCCCTTGGTGGCACACTACAAGCCCCCAAGGCCAAAGCTGCAGGTACCACTTCCCACATGAGAAAGCTAACTGGGAGTCCCAGGCTGGGGGCTGAGCATCCCTAGCAGATGAAGTGGTCCAGAGCAGCTGGGAACATCTGGATGAGAGAGAGGCCGTCAGGAGCGCAAAGTGCCCCGCCAGAATGGCTCATCAGCGGAGCTGAAGCCAGCGGGGCCTGGAGACATCCAACCTGCCAGCTAAAACGCCCCATGGATATTTAACAGCCTTCAATATTTAATTAGTGCAGACAGATTAACTCGGAAATCGCACACACTTGGGCTGGGGGAAGGGGGAGCGTTAGAAGGAGAGGGGTGGGCTCGAGGAGGAGGCCGTGCTTATTGCATAGGGCCAGGGAGGCAGCTCACCTTCCCTCCCTACCACCCCTAGCCACCTCTCCCTGCAGAAAGCAAGTGACACTGAGAAAAGTCATAGGGAAAGGGAAACTGGGAGAAGCCAAGGGAGGGGTCTGCATCTCAGGCAAGATTTGGGTAGGGTGGGGTGAGGGTAGTGCTGGGGTGGTCACCCTCCACTGGGCCTGCTGGACCCCAGCCCGACTTCCGGCAGCAGGTGTCCATGTGTGATTACATCTGCGCCTTTGGCATTCCCGGATTATGCTCTTTGTTTATTGTATCGCAACACTCCCATGAGTCTTTTATCCCCTTTGAGCTTCTCCGAGTTTTATCACATCTTGTGCCATTTCTTATTTAATAGAGTTTCCCTGAACTTCATCATCTGGTAATAAATGGTCATCATCGATGTCTCTTTTTTGTCTAAACATTTGGTCAGGGACTTGTAAAATGTCAGAGCCAGACCTGGGCTCAGGCTGCCTGTCTATGCTGGGGGTAACATTCCAGCACAAAGAGGGCTTGGGTTCCATGAATGGACCAGCTTGCTTCACACCTTCATGTCTTTGGACACACTGTACTTTCTGCCTTGAGCATCCTTCCCCTCTTCTCCTTCCCCCAAGAATTCGCTCAGAGATCTTTACCCCCCGGGAAGTTTTCATTGACATCATATTTTGTAACCATCTTTTTGCTTCCCCCAGGCTGAGCTCCTCAAAGACAGTAACCCAAACTTCTAAATACATCATGGGAATGGACATGTTGTGGGTGCTTAATGATTTGTTTTTATTTTTAATAAATTGAGGAAAAGAGAGATTTTAAATAGGAACTAGAGCCTTCCAAGCACATTGTGTCAATGGCTTGTGTATCAGTTAGCTATGCTGCGTAACAAACAACCACAAAAAATCTCAGTGGTATATTATTATGAACATCTATTCTCAGGGATATTCAGGTCAGTGGAAACTTGGCTGGTCTAAGTCCAGACAGAAAATTCTGCTTCAAACCATGGTGGCTGGGACAGCTCTGATTCTCCCTGAAAGGCTGGAGTTGGCTGGGGAGGCTCTACTCCAGCTGTGTCTCATCCATCCTGGATGAGTAGGCTGGCCGAGGCATGTTCATCTCATGGCGGTGTCAAAGGTGCACAAGGAGTTGCCCAACCACACAAGCACATTTCAAGTCCTTGCTTTCTCCATGTTGTTAATATCTCATTGACCAAAGCAAGTCACATGGTCAAGCCCAAGGTCAAGAGGCAGGAAAGTAAACTCCATATGTGAGGAAGCCGTGGCAAGGGTTAGATGAGGTGGGTAAAGACTTTGGGCCAGTGTTTGAATCAATCACAGGTGGGTTCCCACCACACCTTGCTCAGGACCCCTCAATGACAGGACCCCAGTGGGACAAGAGCCAGATGAGTCCTACATGCCTCTCCCTCTCATCCTCATCCCCACCCTCCCATCCCCAACCCCTGGGGCATCAGGGTTAACACAACAGCAGCAGACATGAGATGGGAGTTTAAAGAAGCCACTGATGTGAGCCACAAAAAGGAGAGAGAAGGGGACGGAGCCAAAGCTGAAAATCAAAGTCAAGGTCAGTCTCATATGACAAAGGACAGAAGTCAGCGTTGAGGGCAAATAATGGGCTTAGGCTGAGAAGTGCGGAAAGCAGAGCTTTGGCCCGCAAGTCAGCTCCAGCTCCTGGTGCTGCCTTGGGTGAGTCACTCCCCACTCTCAGACCTCAGTTTCCCGGTGTGATAAGGCCTTTGGACTCTGGGAGCCCGCATACCCCTGAGGACACTGATGTTTTGTGCCCTCGGGCCCATCATTCCTCAAACTCTGCCCCATTTCTTTTTCTTCAACATGCAAAGTCTGAAATCCTCCCTAAATATCACAAAGTTACAATCAGACAGTCCTCTGTCTATGTCATCAGAATCCCAAGGCTTCAGGACAAAGGAGAGTCACTAAAAGTAGGTCATTGGCAGGTGGATGTCTTTCTCTCTGATGTGTAGAATCAAATCTTGAGAGTTAGAATAAGCAGCTGGTAGAACAGAAAGGAATCCTCTTGGGAATCAGAAAAACGTGGGTCCAAAGTCTACCACTACCATGTTGAGTAATCTTGGAGGGACGCATAGACTCTCTGAGCCTCAGTTTCCTGGCCTGTGAAATGGGCTGGTCATGGAAGCACACAGGGCTGCTAGGGGGATTAAATGATAGGACATTTGCAATGTACCTAGCACGGTGCCAGGCCCCATGAAGGAAGTCAACATACGGTAATACAGTACATCCTTTCCCTCTTCTATCTCAAGCTCTTGAATCTTCACTGATTCTGTCTCTTCCCTTAAAAGAAAAAATGTATACATATATATATATATGTTAAAACATATATATAATTTTATATGTATACATATATTTAATTATATATAATTATATATATATATATTTATATTTATATTTATAATTAAAACAACTGCCAATGGTTTAATCCTTGCATCCGGACGTGGTGATTCTTGTTTTTTTTGACATCTTTATTGGAGTATAATTGCTTTACAACGGTGTGTTAGTTTCTGCTGTATAACAAAGTGAATCAGCTATACATATACATACATCCCCATATCCCCTCCCTCTTGCGTCTCCCTCCCACCCTCCCTATCCCACTCCTCTAGGTGGTCACAAAGCACCGAGCTGATCTCCCTGTGCTATGCGGCTGCTTCCCACTAGCTAGCTATTTTACATTTGGTAGTGTATATACGGACATGGTGATTTGAACTGGGTCAGCATTATCCAATTTTTCTAAGTATTCTCTTTCCTACCTTTCATCAACTCTATTGACAGGGCTTCTGTCCCTTTCTAATTGCCCATCCCTCGGATTTCTTTTTCTCTTCCTTGTTAAAGACCAATTTTACAAAGCACTTCAGCCGCTCAGCCATTTTTATCATCATTATTAATTTGATTTCCCTTCTCATTTATTAATGGGCCAGGCAGCTCTCAAGGATTCTCTTTCCCCTGATATATTTGTAAAACGCCCTTCTTATTCCCTTTGGTGGCCCCAAGACTCTATGCCTTTTATTTCCTCCCTTGGCTGCCCTTCTGTTTCTCCAAAGCCTTTGCTGACTTCAGATCTCCCTCTCTGTATCCGGCTCCCCACCTGTCTCCTGCGGCCCTCCCCTGCCCCGCCCTCCCTCCTCAGACATCCTGGCCTCTGAGGCTTCTCCATCTTGAGGTCCCATTAGCAGCAAGGGTTTTTCAGGCTCCTACCCATCCTTGTTCTGCTCCCACCCTGGGAGCAGAGAGGCCCTTTCATCCATGCTGGCAACCTGATGGAAGGCACCAGAAAAACCTAGGTCCTGCCCTGGTCCCCACCGTCAGCCTCCATCTCCCCAGGATTCCTGATTAAGGGAGTTATGCACAGGAGCATCCATTCATTCATTTTTCAAAACCAGGATTGAGGTATAATTTACATACCATACAATTCAACCATTTTAAGTGTGTATTCACTAAATTCAATGATTTTTCGGTAACTCTACCAAGTTGTGCAACCATCACCAAAAATCCAATTTGAAACATTCTCATCACCCCAATAAGCTCCTTCAGACCCATTTACAGTTAATTCCACTTCCCATCCCCATTCCCAGGCAACAACAGGAAGAAGGAAGTAGGCTGTTTACTCTGCATTATCAGTAGCGGTTGTGACAATGAGCAAACCACCAATATGATGCCACCTCTTGTTTTGTCTAGCATAGCAGTGTTACTAATGCACAGGTCCTAACCCCTGTTCCAGGGACATGTGCAGCCTCTGCACCCAGGCTCCTTACCTTGCACCATCCACCAGGAATGCACGGAGCTCCAGCCTTCAATGTTGCCCATCATGGTTGGGAGTTCCTGGCACTTCTCATTCTCTACTACATTCCCTAATAGATTCTTTTAGTTTCTAACATTACTGATCTCTCTAACATGTACTCCCCACCTTGCCCTTTGAACTTGGTTCTTGGCATTGACCTTCCCAGGCCAAGGAACTTGGCAGTCTCTTGCCTATGATTGGAACTCTGTTCCATCTAAATTGTCTCGGGATACCTTGGGGTCTCATCATCTGTCTCCTCCACCTTCAATCCCTCCCCTTCACTCCGCCCACCTCATTTCAGCCTATGGGGTCATAGATGGAGCCTTTTTATAGGACTGAGCACTCTTCAAAGCAAGCCATAGTAGCAGATACAGAAAAGCAAAAGACACGATCTTATAAAATAAATATCTCCTATCCCCAAATTATGGTATATGTGGAGTATAATACCTGTAACCCTGTAGGCCAAAAAACAAGTTATTAAATTTAAGTATAGGGTTGAGGTATCTAAATTTCAAAGACTATCTGTGCTAAGCAGAAAAATATTGCTCCAAGATTAGGAAGAGAGTTGATACAAATGATGACTGACATAGTACAACCCAGCGGTCCTCAGACTTCTAGATTTTGTAGTTTAGCACAGTTTTTAAAGAGAAAATTGGAGGATTCAACATAAGGTTGCCAGCTTTACAGCCTGCCAAGCATAGATGCTCAAGAAATCAAGTTTAGTCTACTATCACCACAGTTTCATAAATGTTTTAACACCAAGAAAGGAGGAAAGAGAGGATCCCAGAAAAAAAAAAAAGACAATCCTATTGCAAATGAATAAATTTAGCTTTGTGAAAAACTCAGTTATGTTTTTCTCACTTCCCCACAAGTGCATGAAAACTTTGGCGTGGGGCACTGGAACACCTAAATTAAACACATATTAATTCTCATAAAATATGCAGAGTATCGTAAGCTTTCAAACCTCACCCAGATGTTGCCTTTTCCACATCTGCACACAAGCTGGAGGGGCCCGGCGATGATGTATGAGGGGTGAGGGAGAGGGGTCCTGCCTTGCCCTGGGGTCCTCCTTCCTTGGAGAACTTTCTCCCTTTGTCTTTTTCAAGCAGCTGAGTTCATCATCATTCCCAGCCTTCCCAAGCTTCTCAATTTTATTTTCCCATCACCAGTTTTCCCCACAGGTTTCTGATGAAATCCAGCACCACTTTCCAAGGAACTGGTTGCTGGATTTCCAAGAGTGGCCACTTCTCAGTAAACATCAGTTAAATCTGGGATTAAGGGTAAGGCTCCTCCCTGCTGGGCTCTGCAGCATCTCCTGGTCAAGCACTCATAGAGCCAGACCTTTAACCCTCCAACCCCGCCACATTTCCTATTGGTCTATTCTAAATATTTCCCATCATTATATGTGTTACTATTAATATGTGTGGTTGGTATACCTTCCAGGGGGATGGAACATAGTGGGAATAAATGGTATGAGGAAGGAAGTTGCTTTAGAGCCTACAAAAGTTTAGATGTCATAGAATTATGTGGTTCCTGACTCAGAAGGGATGGGAGAGTCTATAGCTGCTGCTGGGGCAGTAAAAGCTCAGGAGCTGAGAGATAGAGGGAGCAACCAGCGTGACGCCAAGGCGGTCGGGTGCCTGTGCGTTCCAACCCTAGTTCCACCAGCCACGTAACTGGGCAGGTCATTAACTTTACTAAACCTCAGTGTTTACACCCACAAAACACACGAGACGACCAGCCTCCAAGGGCTCTGGTGAGGATTAGAGGAGTAAGGTACACAGAGGCACTAGTACTATGCTGGCCCAAACTGGGGGCTCCTCTCTTTCCATCCTTGTCTTCTTAGCTCTAGGGGAGGGTGTCCAGGCAGAACTGACTTGGAGAAGAGAGGTGTGTTAAAGGTCAAGGGCAGAATCTAGGTGAACATGGGACATATTCAATAATATCACAAATAACTCGTCCCTGGGTCCGGCTGGCTTACGTGACCAGGCTCTGTAGCACTGAATTGGTTTCACTCACCTGCCTCAGACACTGAGATGTTCCCGTGATGCAGTGGGGTCCCTGCACCAACTGCCTGAACATGCGTCAGGCTGGAGGGCAGGCAGCAGCCCCTGCACCTGGGCCGGGCGCTGTGCTAGGTACCTTGCATACAGGAATTTCTGCGAGGCAGATGGTAGCAGTTCTGAGCATCAGGCACACTGCCTAGCGAGAGGGATTTGTAAGCTGCCCCAAGTTGTCCAGCTGAGAAAATCCTCATTCAAACTACGTGTGCCCTTGTTCTGGGCACCCCGTGTTGCTCCCGCCTAAGAGAGGAAAAACTACAGGAGAGATATAAGCAGGAGAGCCCTCTCCAAGGCATCAGTTCAAGGAGAGAAACTCTTGGACCATTTGATGTGTGCTCCTTGAGTTACCCACAGAGGTAGGGCCAGCGGGGGCATGACTGAGGGAGGGCGTTATTTACATGTAGAATTAAATAATATAAGAGGAGAGGGGGCGGCGCGGTGGAAATGAGGAGGGATGGAAAGGGAAGTCAGAGTCTTTATCAGCACCGCCTGCCTCCCGGACTCCCCCCCTCCCCTCTTCTCCCTCTCTTCCCACTCCAAACAGGAGCAGCAGGGAGCCCAGCCCACCCTGCCACAGCTCCTGCCTCCCCCGGCCATGGCCCCGGCTCCCCCCCCCCCCCCCCCCCCCCCCCCCCCCCCCCACCTGGGGAGTTGGGCTCAGACGTGGATGGGTCCCAGGGCCACTTGCAGGGCCAGGTGTGGAAGGGGGAGAGCAGTGTCCCTCTGCTGTGGGCCCTGCCCCGTGGTGCATGAGCTCCCTGTTTTCTGAGGTTTGGCGCCTCTTTTGTACTCCCGAAGATGCTCTTGAATGGCTGCGCTTATTCACGTGTTGTCCTTTTGGTGACAGGCTCACAGGCTGCAGATTACCATCCCACCAGATTGTAGTTAATGGGGAAGAAGTAAACCCCGAACAAATTCCACCAGGAGAAGACAGTCCACAGTGGTAGGGGATATGGATCGGAGTGGGCTTCACAGAACAGGTGATGCTTAGCCGAGGCCTGAAGGGAGAGCCGTAGCAAACTAATAATGGCTCATCGGGACCACATTCTGGGAAAGCTGGGACCAGCACGGGCATTAATTCCTTTACTCCTCCCAGCACCCCTGAGGTAGGGACTGGTATCACGCGCTGCATAGGTGAGGAAACTGAGGCTCCAAAACCTTAGGTTTCTTACCCAAGGCCTCACAGTTATAAGTGACAGTCAGAATTCCGTTCCGGCCTCACTGACTCCAGAATCCAAGCTCTTAACCGCTCTGCTAGCAAATAATGCCTCACTATTAGAGAGGCTTCCACGTGTCAAAATGCTCCCAGATCCATTATCTCAGCTCACACTCACAGCAACCCTGCAAAGTAGATAGGGCAGGTGTGATTATGCTCAGTTCCCTGACAGGCAGATGGGGCCCAGAGATGCTAAGTGACCCACCCCACGTCACACAGCCGCTTAACAGAAGGGTGAGGCTTGCTGCCCCGACTCAGCACCCTCCTCATTGCTGCATATGCTCTGAGGGTCCTCGTGCCCAGCCAGCAAGAGGGACCAGAGTCCAGTCAAGAGAGAACAAGGCAGAGCCGTTCATCTCCAGACTTCAACATTTAATTCCCAGGCAGGCACCTGACCCATCACCCCACGGGAGCACTCGTGGGCCATCCAGTGGCCGGCACGCTGCAGTCTCGGGGTCTGGGCACAATTAAGCACAAACCAGGAATTGGTGCCGAACAAATTAGCAACAGGTAAAAGCCTCAGGCCATCTGTTGCCTCCCACCCACTGCCACTGCCTAATCCCCTTTTTTGGCAGCGTCCCGGCTCGGTGCTCAAACACAAATTAATATACTGGCATTTGCATATGTATTTATGGCTCAGGCCATCTGTTGCCTCCCACCCACTGCCACTGCCTAATCCCCTTTTTTGGCAGCGTCCCGGCTCGGTGCTCAAACACAAATTAATATACTGGCATTTGCATATGTATTTATGGCTTCAGGTGGGGAGAGAGCCACAGGAGCAGGTGGCAAGAAAGCAGTCTCTGGAGATGCTTTGCTCATGCAAAAGTCCTTCGCTAGGGAGGGAAGTCAGCTGAAGGGCGGGGGATGGGTGAGCTGGAAGGCAGACCAAGGGCCTTGAATAGCCAGTTATGGGGGCAGGGAAGGGGGTGGAGGCACGGCTCTTGGTTCCTCGTGGGAAGCACTCCGGCAGCCCACTCATTCCCCCCCTCCCCCGCCGCCCTGAGGTCTTGCATCATGCATCCCATCAGCCACATTAGAAACGCTGAGGCAAGAGGAGGCCATACGATTATCCATGGTCAGCAGGAGGCCAGGACGGAGCAGGAAGGAGCCCCAGGCAGCCAGGTGGCCAGCCTGCCTGGGAGGCAGTCTTGAGAGGCCTCTCCGAATCTGGGTTTCCTTATTGCAAGTTTGCAAGACGCTCATGTGTGCCAGCCATGCCTAACCAGTTCGACTCAGGAATGAATATGAATATGAATAGAGGCTGGTATTTCCTGGTGCTTCATGCTGAGCGCTTTACTTTGTTTTGCCCTTGCAGCCACCTTATGAGGTCGATGTCACTACACCCATTTTGCAAATAAAGTCACTACACCCATTTTGCAAATAAAGAAGCGGAGGTAGCAAGAGAGGTTAAATTCAATGATTTGTAAGTAGGTACTTCTGGTGGACCTAGGCTGGACCAGGCTCCAGGTGGGCCCTTGGGATACAAAGATGTACAAACTGGAGCTGATCCTTGGTCCTCACGGCAGGGTCAGAATCAGCCACAAGTGTTGCTGAGGAGATGACAGGGGGACAGTGGCACATTAGATGGTCTGGGATAGGCAGGCTTCCCTGAAGCCCAAGGTATGAAGAGGAACCATCTAGAAGTGAGGGAAGAGTGTCCCAGGAAGAGGGGACAGTATGTGCAAAGGCCCTGAGGAGGGAAGGGGTGGGTGTCTGGGGCTGGAGTGGCTGGGACCTGTGCGAAGAGAGGATATAGCTGGCTGCAGCAGAGACAGAGGCAGGCCCAGACCAGGCAGGACCTCACCAGCTCTGTAGAATGTTCCGGATTTTCTCCTAAGTGTGACAAGAGGCTGCTGCCAAATGTCACCCGGATCTGTTGGACTCCAAAGCCAGGTTCCCACGGCCATCCCATGCTGTCCCCTCCCACCTCCTGCTTCTGCTCCCACAGGAGGGACAGGAAGATGGCGGCCACCTCCTTGGAAAGTCTGCCCATTGTCCCAGAGTGGGCAGAGTGAGGACTCTGGGGGTTCCCAGGCTGGGGTTTTCTCCTCCTAGTCCCAAACCGGGGCTGCACAGAGCTGAGCTAGTGTCCTTAAGATTTCAAAGTCCCAAATTACCCAGGATGGGGACAGCCAAGGAAGGAAGGAGCACCCTTCAGTAAGTCCTCCTGGTCGACCAGAAAGATGAACTCAGGCTTGTGAAGCACATCTCTGAATGTCCAGGAATCTGTCTGGGGGCAGGGAAGGCAAAGAAAGATCTGAACCCCTACGCTTTCTATCTCATGGTGGGACAGGGTCTGGGAGGGGTCCCAGGCCCTTCAGCATCCCAGCCCAGGGAGTGGGTACAGCCAGACTCCACCCCTTACCAGCAATGTGACCTGGAGCAAAACCTTGTTTCTCCACATGGAAAATGAATTAAGTCTGCCTCACAGAGGCGTGGGAAGGAGAGGATGGCCGTCAAGCACCCAGCTTGACGTCTGCACTCAGGTGCTCAGTCAGTGCTAAGGGACATTACTGTGATCCAGACCTGCTTCCAAGCCACTCCCCTCTCCAGCCAATCAGCATCAACCCTCTATCTCCCATTGTCCCGGAGCTTTGAGGCACCTGAAGTTTCAAATCCCTTGTTAAAAATAAGCTTTAAAAAAAAAAAGTCAGAAGAGGAGTCAGGAAAGGAAAAAAGGGAGAGGGAGAGAGGAGGAAGGAACTCTTTTCACCTGAAGCCAGATCTCTAATTCTGCTGGTGGCCAGGGACAGCCCTGCCGCCAGCCTCTCTTGCAAATCAAAGGGCCTGCCTGCGAGTAAGCAGCTGCAAATAGAGCGCTGGGCTCTTTGAAGATGAGGAGCCAGAAGGGAGCTCTTATCATCCTCCTGGGCTCACAGGAAGGCCTCAGCCTGGCCCAGGCTGTGCCAGACAGGAGCCTGGCGGGCACGTAACTGGTGGGGAGGGGAGGGCTGTCAGTGCCAGCTCAGGCTAGAGGGAGGGAGGGAGGGGATGAGACCAGCATTGGTTGTGCTGTCAGACCTGAGTCCTCATCCTGTGATTCCAGCCAGTCACACACATCCTTAGCCTCCATTGTTTCATCTGTGAAATGGGATGATACAGCCGCCTGGCAGGCCCCATGCATAGCACACAGTAGGTGCTCCTTGAGTGGTGCTTCTCATCTCTGCAGACAAAGGGGAGGGATGGGGTGGGCTCAGGTGTCCAATCACCAAGGCTGCTATCCCCCTGCCCCCACCAAGCTGCCCTTCCTCTCTGGCTCCCTAGAAGCATCTTCCCCGTGACTCAGAGACAGACAAGCCTCACATCTGGGCTCTCGCGCCATTATTCTCTCTCTCTCTCCATTCTGACCCCCATGGCTAACCTCCCCACTGTCCTCCTGAGCTGCCCCAGCCGCCTCTTCACAGACCTCCCTGCCTCCAGCCTCCCCCGGGCCCACCGAGCACACAGCTGCACATTCATTTCCCAGAAGCCCAGGTGTGGCTGCTCGCGTCCTCTGCGCAACACCCAGCCTCACTGCCCATCACCAACTGCTCCACTTGGCAGTCAAAGCCAGCCACATTCCAGATGCCCCTGCCTAATGGAATGACCAGCATGGCACCCGGTGTGCCCGACCATGGCTCTCATGCCTTGCTCCGTCCTCCCCTCTCTCCACACCGCTGCCATCCCCAAGACTCAGCCTACCTTAGCCGGCCTCTTTGTTTTCGCTCATGCTGTCCCGTCCACCTGGAAGGTCCATCGTCCTAAAATGCTTTCTTCTTTCAGAATCCTACCAGCCAGAATATTCTCTCCCTCACCCTGCAGAATTTGGACTCCTCATCCCAGGGCTCAGCAACATCTCTTGATTATAGGGGTATTTGCACCTGTGGATAATCTAAATCCACAGTTAAGCTGGTATGGGGACCAGGATGTGAGTTCTAACTGAGGTGTCGATGAGAGAAATGCCCAGGGACACAGCGAGTGAGTGTGAGCCAGGGCTGCTCCAGGGCGCTCGTGGGATGCAAGGTGTGAGTTGTCAAGAGTGTGGTTGTGCTCAGGGGCAGAAGTGGGTGGGCATTTGTGGACCACAGCCCACAAGTATGTACGTGTGACCCTCAATGCACAGGGCTCTCTGTGCCAATCCAGCACGCAAATACCCTCCCTACTTCCCTCTGTGTCTGTCTCTGTCACACACACACACGCACACGCACACACGACACACACAGCACATAGACATCTTGCAAATCTTCACATTCTTAAACCCTACAGTTGGTACAAAGTAATCAGCAAATACTGAAGTGCAAGTTCAGCTGTGCTCTCCAAGCCTCCATCCCACTGGGCATATCAGAACACTTCCAGCTGAATAATAAAGTAATAGGGAGTGACAACGTGGCTCTTCCTTGACAGAGCGTTATTCACACCACGATCTCAGAGTCCTCACAACCTGGTCCCATCTTTCAAGTGCAGAGACCAGAGGCCACAGTCTGTTAGAGGCAGAGCTGGGGCTCAGACCCCATCTTAGGACTCTGACTCCCCAGCCCCTGAGGGCGGAAGCTGTGGAAGGCTCTACATCCTCAGGAACTGTGGCCAGTTGGGTGTTTAGCTGGAAGCAGAGTTCCTGAAGCCTGTGGATCTGTGCCTCCTTATTCTGTGAGTTGAAACACTGGAATGTTCCATTTGCGTTAAGTAACGGGGGTTCTGAACATCATGTATCCTCTCTCAAGGCTCTGCTCAGAACTGCTTCCTCCAGGAAACATTTTCTGAAAATCTCCCCTTCCCCTGGGCTCTGGTATGTTTCCATAGCTCCAAACCACAGAGGGTGGCACAAGGGCCTGTTTGCACTTCTGTCATCTGTCACCTACAGCAGCCTTTGAGCCTTAATGACAGGGACAGGGCCTCATTCACCTCTGCATCCCAGTGCCTGGCACATCTCAGACTTTGAACAAACCTTTACAGAACACATGAGTGAATGAATGGAGGATTCACCCAGGACACAGATCAACACTGTGCACAGCTTCATGCATAGAAGCAAGACTCCCGTGTGAGTGTGGGGGGAGAGGGAGGAGGATGAATGTGCTAGAAAGAGGATGCAGGAGCCTGACTCCATCCTCATCTCTTTGACCTGGCGGTTTCCCCGAGGAGGGATGGGTTAGTCTTCTGAGGATGGAAGAGGGGAACCAAATAGGGAAGGGAGCCCTTTTGCCTTCAGTGGGGTCCACAGAAGGGGCCCGGTCCTCAGCCCTGGTCCTCCTGAGCCCCAAGAAGAGAACAGCCTTGAACGACAAAGCCAGCAACCTCTATAGCTTTGCCAACCAGGGAAGGGGAGTCCCTCCCTCACCGTCCCCCAGGGCCGTGGGCGCACTACCAGCTCCCTTGGCTGAAAATCTTGAGGGGTTTTCCCTTAAGTAATTCCATCTATAAGAATCTGGGAAATGACCACGGAGAACAATCCCCATCCCTGTCCCCTCTGCAAACCCAACAGAGGCTTGGAAAAGTTCGTCTTCCACCAGACTCGCAGCGTTCCATCTTGTCTGTGGCCAGTAGCCAACTGTAAGTTCATTAATATTAATGTTAATAACCTCCTCTATTGGCTTCACGCTTTGCAGCTTACAAAGCACTTTCAGATTCATCATCTCATCTGATCCTCACCACCAGCCTGGGAGGTCAGCGGGGCAGTGATTATCATCCCAGTTTTACCAAGGAGAGAACTAAGGTCCAGGGAGAGAAGGGATGGGCCCAAGGGCACACGTGGCAGCTAGCTGTCGTGACCCCAGGCCGGTCCTCGCCCTCTCCATCTCCCACTGCCAACCCCTTCCCCCATCTACCTGGTCAATGTTATCAGCAGCATCATCTCCTGGTTCAGGGGATCTGTTCCCAGCCATTAGAAAGACAGGCTTAAAATAAATTAAAAAGTCAGGCTTTGGCCATCTGCTAAAATGGGCAAAACGACCTTCCAGAAATTTGCTGAGCGACCTTGGGCTAGACATTCCCCTCTCTGGGCCTCCAACCCATTTCCTTGCCTGTCAGGTGAAAGGGCTGGTCTCCTCTCCTTCTGCCCTGCCCTTCCGTGATGCGAGACCAGTGAAAGCTGAAGGGCCTTCCCTTGGTGCCAGACTCAGGCTGGCAGTAATCACACCCCTGAGGTCCCCTCCTGGAGTGTGAGGGATCCACCTGTCATGAGCCTATGACAGCCAGAGAATGGAGCTATGAAGCAACAGAAGACTCCTAGGAACCCTCCTGAGGATGGGGCCGGAGCTAACCAAAAGTTGCTACAATGTGACAAGCGCTTTACACAATTTGTCAGCGTGCCTCAGAATAACCCTACCAGACGGCAGTCATTTCCATTCTTTATATGAGAAACTTGAAAAGTGAAAACATCATTAGAGGAGAAACTTGAAGCTTAGAGAGGTCACCTGACTTGCCCAGAGTCATACAGCAAACAGCAGACTCAAGTTCCAAACCCAGAGCTGGTCTGCTTTCTTAGTCCCAAATGCTTAAGGATCCAGAGGTGAAGCGGGAAGAATGCATAGGGGGTTGTCCTCCCTCCATTCCCTTTCCTCCAGCCCGCCTCACCTCCCTTCTCCCTTCCTGCTTCTCTACCCTCTGCGGTTTCAGCCCTGGGCAGGGCCTCCTCTGCTGTACCGGCTCGCCCTGTCATCTCAGCCCAGGCTGAGATTTATGGAGCACACTTCAAGGATTTTTTTTATTAATAACATTTATAATCACTTTAGAAATTAAGAGCTGAGGATGCAAAGCATTTTAATTAAAATAATCTGCAGTTGATAATTATAGAACTCTCTTAGCTGGAACCATCTTCTTTCAATCTGTCACACTCCCGGAAGGCAGGAGATAGCTGTGAGCAAATGAGTGAGCCTGGTACCTGTGTGTGTAAAGCCGGGTGGCCCAGGGCTCGCCCTCAGAACTGGGCTGGTACCAGCTTTGGGGTGGGACCTCTGTGCACCGTGCAGGACTGGCTTCCCATGGGATGATAGCCCTTCTAGAGGTCTGCCCACCTGGCACACAGTCTTCTGCTGGTTCCCCTGTGGGCTCAGAGGGGTCGAAGCCCAAGATGCAGAGGGATATGTAAGGCTGTGTAGTGAGAAGTAAAACTCTCACTCAGCTCCTGCCTCTCTGCCCCAGTCCAACCCTCACCCTCACCCGAGGCACTGTCCTGCCCTCTGCGGTCAGGAGAGGGCAGCGAAGCCCACCAAATGCAGACCGGAATGGCCTCAAAGATGGGACATAAAGAAGGACAGAAGAAGAGCGGGCTTGCAAGGTTGGGTACCAGCAAGTCAAGACAGCTCCAACCCGTGCCCATCACTGAGACGCTATTTGCTCAGCCCTGGCCCCATCGCAGCCCGTAAGACACCACGGGAGAGTGAGACACACCTCGTCCCCTTGGGAGCTCACATGCCTGCACAGATGGTCCACGTGTAACCCAGCCATAAGAGAACATGATGTTTGCCCAGGATGAAGCTACAGCTGTGAGGGGTCAGTTATCAGGTCTGTGTGTGGGGCTAGCAAGGAGGTCTTCACAGGGAAGGGGATGCCTGGGCAGGGCTGTGAAGGATGAATAAGAGCCCGCTGGCTCAATGACAATCACAACTACTAGGGTTTCTTGACTGTTTACTCTGCTCTAGGCACTGTGCTGGGTGCTTGCAGCATCTCCTTCAAACTTGACAACAAGCCTTGAGGATAAACTTGATTATTAGCACCCTGGTCTTTTCCAGGTAGAGAAACAGGCTTGGAGAGGCTGTGTCATGTGCTTGAGGTCACAGAGGCACGCCCTGAACCCCAAACCATTGATGCCAGCCTTGTGCTTAACCAGTGGGATATGAGGTGCTCAGGATAACAGACTCCTGGGAGGGGCCCGTCTCCTGAAGAGGGAACACGTACAAGGGCTTCAGAGTGGGTGACAGGAGTGATGGGCCGGAGTTATCCTGCCAGACTGGTTTTGGGAAACCCTAACTGAGCGAGTTCCCTCTGTGGGCCTTAGTTTCCGCATCCATAAGTCTAGGGTAGGGGCTCTCTCTAGAGATCCTCCTGGTCTGGGGAGTCTTCAGCTATCCCAGGCCCCCTGCTGCATCTCTAGCTCAGCTCGGGCAGTGTCCTTCCCCTCCCCCACCCCTCAGCCTTAAAGAGGAGAAAGGGGTTCAGGGCAGGCGCTCCCCACCAGGACTCCACCCCAAATCCACCTAGGCCAAAAATCTAATGGGGACTGGGGTCTTGATAGTGGGCTCCAAGTGGCCTCCTTTGGGCTCATTCGAGCCTCCCTTTCCTCTTGGAGGAAATGAGGGTCGTGGGTGGACCAGCCACGGGGAGGGCTTGGACATCTCCAGCAGCAGAGGTAGCTGTCCTGGCAGCCGAGGCCAGGCCTGTCCCTCTGCTGCTTCCCTCTGCGGCCCAGACGTGGCTCAGGCCCTCCCAGCCCAGGCAGCTTCCCTCTCCGCCCTCACCAAAGCCCCCACAAGCAGTGGACAGGGACCGGAAGAGGATTATGCAGACTCACTCATGGCTAAAATGGGTTCCCGGCCTGAGGAGCAGCAAGGCAGGAGTCCACGAAGAGCCTCGTGGAGGGCCCGGGGCTCACGCTGGCACTGCGGCAGCCTGGGATGGGGGCGGTGCTGCGGCCAGTCCAGGCTGCGAAACCAGGGCCCACAACCCTTCCCAATAATCACATCTCTGGAGCGTCCTGGGTCAGGGCCTGCTCTGCGTCCTCCAGAGGGCACTTGTTGGCCGGAATCCCTGAGAATAAACTTGGCCCACCTAGACCCAGAGCTTCTGGGGAGCAGCTCTGCCAGGGCTGGGCAGAAGTGGGGGGAGGGTGGGATGTCAGTTATACAAGGCTCCAGGCTGCGGACAAAGATGGATTAAGTGAAGGCTTAGAAGGAGGGGGATTATTCTGAAAGCCCACCCTTCTGAACTCTGCCCAGCAAAGCACATCTTTCACGCCACTTCCTTAAAGAGTGACCTCTCGGGAAGGAGAATTTCCCTCCTCCTCTGTCCCCTCCGCTTCAGAGAACACTGGATGCCAAGATGGTTTCAGTAAGAGTTTTATTGCAGCTAAAAATAATGGAGCAACTCACATCTCATTTCCTGTATTCTACAGCTACAAGCTCCCTAAAGAGAGGGAGGAGGAGGGATCAGCAAAGATTCTGGAAAACATTTAGATACAATAAAATAAGCATATTAAAAAAGAAAGCAGATCAATGACAGATATAGGACTCACAATGATGCTTACCTTGGGTGAGGAAAGCAGGGAGATGGACAGGAGGAAGCCACACAGTTAGGTAGCCAGCATTCTTAAGGTTTTTATGCTGGGTGGTGGCTTTAAAGGTACTTATTTTATTTTTAATGTGAATGAATGAATGAATGAAAAATAGGGCCAAACATGGACCAGAGGAGAGTGTAACAAAGATCATGTTCAATAGTTATTCAAATTCTGTGTATCTGAGCTTCCAAAAGTTGGGGAAAATATCAAAGGAAAACAAATTCTAAGATCAGATGCACCACCTGGCTTCCTGGGCACCTGGGTCCTTGAGCCCTCCTTGGCCGCCCAAGCAGACTCTTGAGGTCCAGATTATCCAGACAATGTCCTCTTCTTCAAGCAGGTTGCAGCCTGACTTCCTTGGAGTCCTGGACATCATAAGGGAAAAAAAGGTAATTTTGAATCAAAACAGAAGTATCCTACAATACTGTAGGCCAAATGGTGTCTGCTCTCCCGGGGCCCAAGGGCTCATGACTCTAGGGTACTAAATATGATTGAAGGGATGAGGGGCTGTGGAGCCCGAGGGCCTGCTCACCTGGGCTCTCTCCCCTTTTAGTGATTCTGCCCTGAGAATCTTGGTCCTGCCTTTGGCCTCAGGTGGCCTGGGCTCCGTTACCACTGCCATCCCCCCGCGGGACGAGGGCAAGGAGAATTGACCCCTCTCCCACCTCTGTCTCCGCCTCCCACTCATTTCCCCTCCCGGCCCCTCCGCCCCCATCCAGGACGCTTCTGTAGGAAGGGTCCCTGAGGATCCTGGGCTGCCTCACCTGCCTCCAAGGTGACCTTGAAGGACACCTATCAGATTTTGGTGGTGGTTCACTATGCTCTCCTGCCTCACGATGTCCAGCTGTGGGATGGGTGCTCTTGGGGAGTTCCTCTACTTCCCACAGCAGCAGGAGGGCAGGGTTCCCACCATCTCAGTCAGACAGAGGCCCTGGTCCCTTGCTTCAAAGCCCCCAGGGAAACAGACACAGATCCACCTCCATCTCTCGCTAAATAAGCTCGTGTGTCTAAATAAACTACCACGGGGCATGCTCTGGCCAGCCTCCTGTGGGCAATGTGAGAAGAGCTAATGATACTGTAGAGACAGAGAAGATGGGAAGGCAAGGTCAGAGGGCAAAGCTCAGGAAGAGGTGGGGTGAACATCTGGGCCAAGCCTCTTCCCCAAGTCTGATGATACTTGTGCACAGCCCTTTGTTATATGTGATCTCCTTGACCTTGCCTTGAAAGCTGTTGTCCCCATTTTCTGTCCAGGGACAGGAAAGTCCCCACTTTGCCCATACGGCTCTAGGAAGACAGGTCCAGGTCCATGAAACTTGTGGGTGGCAGAGACAGGCCTAGACCCCAGTTCTGATTTCCAGTCTGGAGCTCCCTGGGGCCACCACGCCAGCCTCCCTGCCTTGCCCCATGAGGTTGGGAGAACTGGGACCACCTCCGCAGTGGGAAGGCTCTCGGGAGGCCACCACCCTCCGCTATGGGAAGTCTGTCCAAGGGAAGAGAAGCAGACAGGGAGAGGAACCAGGGCCAATGGCTGCAGGGCTAAGGGCCGCAGAGGAGGCTCTGTGGAAAACAATTTCAGATTGACGATAGGCTGGGATCTTGGTTTGTCTGTTTCCAGCTTTGGCACCCCGGCCTGGCCACTTACTTATGATTTGGGGGTTTCAGGGTCCCCCTAGGCAAAATGAGACATTTATTACTCATCCTCCTGCCTCATAGAACCATATTGAGAATTAAATGTCATGTGACATGTTACAAAAGAGCCTCCTAAGTGACCCTATTCAACTCTTTTTTTTTTAACATCTTTATTGAAGTATAATTGCTTCACAATGGTGTGTTAGTTTCTGCTTTATAACAAAGTGAATCAGTTATACATATACATATGTTCCCATATCTCCTCCCTCTTGTGTCTCCCTCCCTCCCACCCTCCCTATCCCACCCTTCCAGGCGGTCACAAAGCACCTGTTCTATGCGGCTGATTCCCACTAGCTATCGATTTTACATTTGGTAGTGTATCTATTCAACTCTTAAGAGCCAACCCTTGCTTCTTCCAGGCGGTCACAAAGCACCTGTTCTATGCGGCTGATTCCCACTAGCTATCGATTTTACATTTGGTAGTGTATCTATTCAACTCTTAAGAGCCAACCCTTGCTTCTCTGTGCTGCCCTACAGAGGGAAGGGATGGTCAGGCAGAGAGGGAGGTCCCAGCAGTGGGAGTGCCCCAGGCCAGGCAATTTTGTGAATACACACTGAGCATCTCTGTGCCAGGCCCTGTGCAGGGGGCCGGGGGTGGAGGGGTTAAAGTGATCAACATGGCCCCTGCTTTCCTGGAGTTTAAACTCTAGTCCAGTGACTCTCAGCCACGGGCGTAGCTTAGGATCCCCTGGAGGGGGTGGTATAAACATCAGCGCCCAGGCCTCATTCAGACCAAGTGAATCTGAATCGGTACTTTTTGTAAAGCACCCAGGCGATTCTCATGTGCAGCTAGGTGAGATCATAAAATCAGCAATTACACTTCATTCTCATCCTTGCTCTGCTCAGGAAAGTACAGGAGAACCTTGGAAGGACACCTATCACATTTTGGTAGTGGTGGCCAAGGGAGGGTTAGGGAGGACTTCCTGGAAGAAATGGCAGATGACCCCATGCACCTTGATGGCGAGTTGGAAGAACGGGAGGCAGTCTTTCTGGACTGAGTTCAGAGGGTGAGGGGAAAGTGCACGAGATAAGGCTGGACGGGGCAGCCAGGGTCCAGATCACAGGGGCACACTTGTCCTATAAGGGAGTCTGCACAGACCCAACAGGTGATGGGGGATATCGGAAGATTTTAAGCAAGGGAATGACACTATCCTAGCTGTCTCCCTGGGGAATCTACGGTGTTCATCTGGGTGGCAAAGAGTCCCTCCTCCTCTACTCCCCCCACCCCACCCCTGGCATATGGGGAGGGCAGAAGCTCTCCCCAGGGCTGCTGGGGGCTCCCAGTTTAATCTGAGTTCTGCAGTGCATTAGTGAGGGGCTCCCGGGCCGACCAAGTCCCTGGTACTAATCGGCTGCCGAGGTGAGATCAATGACAACTGCGTTGATCTTGCCTCTCTTTGGCTCCTTAAAGAGCTTATTGACTGGAGAGCCTCGGGGGGCTGGGTTTGTGCAGCAGAAATCCGAATCTCATCCAAATGTGGGACAAAGATGAGGAAGCAAATGTGAGGAGGGGGCCCCTCACAGGTCCCTGCCACCTCACACAGTCTCATACTCATTCTGGACATGTATGCTCACTCCTCACCCCCAAGTTGGGTGTCTTGGCATCTAAACCTATAGCCTTACCTCTCCCCTCTCTCCCCGTCCCCAGTTCTAGCCACACAGAAATGCCTTTTCCTCCCCACTGCTTTGCCTCTGGATATGTTGTTGTCTCTGTCAAGGGTATGATCTCCACCCCAGTTTCCCCAGTCTGACCTGCTCCTTTTTCCAGGTCCAGCTCAAATATCACCTCTTCTTAAAAGCCTTTCCTGGCCTAACCTCACCCCCAAAGCAGGAATTGAGCCTTCTTCTGTGTGTCCGTAGCATTCAATACTCACCTGTACGTGCAATACTCGTCACACTTTTTACAACCATTTACTATATCTCTTCCCCCAGAAAGTCAGTTCCTCTAGGACAATGACATTGTCATTCATCTTTGTGTCCCCAGCACAGTACCTAGCGTAGAGCAGATGCTCAATAAAGGAATGGACACTAAATGAATGAAAGAATGAATGCTTTTTAAATGTCCTAAGGACTTCCTTTTTTAATCCTGACCCAGCACAGACCCTGAGGGTGGAGAACAGTAGAGACTATGCCTAATCAAACTTGGATGACCCTAGTTCAGATCTAGACCTTGAAAAACTAGAACTGTCATCAAGTTCGATCTCTGATCTTACAGTTGAGGTCACAGGTCCAAGAAGAGGAACTGACTCACTCAAATCTCACAAAAGCAGGTGGCAGGCCCGGGACCCTCCAGATGCTGTTTTACATGGACCTGGCAGTGTGGCCAGGGGCTCCAAAGCCCTCTGAACTCCTCCAGGCAATTCCCAACCATCATTCTGACTTCCTGTGACATCCTTTGTCTCTTCAGGTGGATCAGGCTAGGCAGGTATATATTATCTGGGCCATAGAAAAGAGGTTCCCTTTCTTTCCTAGCTGTATGACTCATTGTACTTCCCATCTACAGGCCTCAGTTTCCCAGTCATTGAAATGGGAGCTCTGCCTTTTCTCTCCTGGTCTTAGGAAAGGTGATTCCTAGAGCAACACGTGCCATTCTTTGAAAATCACCATCTGGGTGTCATGCCACCTGATATCAATGAGAAAGGGCAAAAGAGCACAGGATCTAGGAAGTCAAGCTGGGGAACATCCCCTGTTTTTGTTAACTTTTTGTTGAAATACAACATACTTACAGAAAAATGCACTTACCATAAGCAGGCAGCCCAACAAAACGTTCAAAAGCTGAACTGTCCATGTAATCAGTATCCAGGCCAAAACCCAGAACCGCCCCCGTCCCCGAGACTCCCCCCTTCTTCTCCTTCCCCCAACTGGCGTCACTGCCACCAATTCCCCACGCTGACTTCAGCGCCACAGATGAGCTTTGCCTCTTTTTGTCCTTTGTATGAACGGAATCCTATAATAGGTCCTCTTTGGTGCATGCCTTCTTTTGGACAACATTGTGCTTCTGAGATTCATCTGATTCATCCATGTTTCATGTCATTCTCGAGTGCCCCTTCTCACTGTTATGTGATATTCCATTGTACAAACACATCTTATTTATTCATTCCACTGTTGATGGGCATTTGGGTAGTTTCCAGTTTGGAGCTATTACAGATAGTGTTAAAATAGACTGTTTTTAATATTTTAAACAATCATTTTTGAAAGCAGATGCTTAAAAATAGCCAGGAAGAAAAGGATTGTGAACACATCCCCTCATTTAAAAAATATCTATTAAGCACCTACTGTGCCCTAGAATTATCTTTTTCCTTGCTCTCCTGAGCCTAGCCTTTATAGACTAGGTGATATCCTACCTCTTATAGAAAGTCTTTTGTGATCGCTCCCAGCTCACAGTGGCATCCACCCTCCTCCGAAGCCCCAAGGTAGGTCTTTTGAGGACACACAGCAGAAACCGAGCCCACGCAGCTGACCTTCTCCTCCTCCTTCTTTGTGCTCATTTGCAAGTGGGCGCTCCTGAAGAGCACGTGTGGATCCCATCTTCCTCTGCCTCCCACAGCACCATGCGCAGCATTAGATACATCACGAAACTCACCAAATAAGAGTTGAATTTAAGTAGAACTTAGCTATAGGAAGGTGGTGCAAATACATGAAGACCCCCGCCCCTGCTCTCTACCCACAACCTCTGAGGAAAAGATTTTTGCAAAACATGGAAAAAAACTCATGCAGAACATGGGCAAAACCCAAGGAGAGCGATGGATGGGGCAGTGTATTGCATTAGACTTGAAAGACAAAATGGATAGATTCTAAAGCATGAGCTGCTATGGTTTATCTTCACTTCTCTTTCCACTCCTTGGTGCACATAATCAGAAGTGGCTTGGTAGGTAGACATGGAGTCTTGGGTGGGCACATTGCAGCACCATGGATAGATAATCCCATTGGTTGCTCCCAGGGACCACAGCAAAGCCTTACAGCAAGGTTCCCTAGTCTCACCAGAGTTTCAGAAAAGTTCACAATCCACTTCCATTTTCCCACAGACTCCTACTGATCTCTAAGTCCTTCCTAGTGAGTTGAGAAAATAAAGTCCTTAAAGCCAAATAGACTTGGGATTCAAATTCTAATTCTATCACTTGTTAGTATGACATCAGGAAGATTACTTAATCTCTCTGAACTTGAATTTGTTTAAATTTATAAATGTCAATTACAATACTTTTTTGTTTCAGATATATATTTCAGGTCTAAAATTTGCATTTGGTGTATGGATACCAAGGGGGAAAGCGGGTTGGGATGAACTGGTAGATTGGGATTGACATATATACACTATTGATACTATATATAAAATAGATAACTAATGAGAACCTACTGTATAGCACAGGGAACTGCACTCAATGCTCTGTGGTGACCTAAATGGGAAGGAAATCCAAAAAGGAGGGGATATATGTATACGTATAGCTGATTCACTTTGTGGTATGGTACAGTAGAAACTAACACAACATTGTAAAGCAACTATACTCCAATACAAATTAATAAAAAATAAGAGTCCGCCTGCCGATGCAGGGGACACGGGTTTGTGCCCCGGTCCGGGAAGATCCCACATGCCGCCTGAGCGGCTGGGCCCGTGAGCCATGGCCACTGAGCCTGCGCATCCGGAGCCTGTGCTCCGCTACGGGAGAGGCCACAGAGGTGAGAGGCCCGCGTACCGCCAAAAAAAAATAATAATAAAAAAATAAAATTTGTGTTTGGCTATCTTTCATAGTGCTTTGTTTTGTTTTTTTTTTGCTTGAAATTAGCTCTATCTTTACATTCATTGTGAGCATACTTTATTTACATCTTTCAGCACAATTATAAGAGCTACTTTAAAATCACTGTCTGCTAATTGCAAACTCTGGGTCGCTTTAGGGCCAGTCTCCATTGATTGTCTCCTATGTATCACATTTTCCTGTTTCTTCCTGTGTCAGTACTTTGGGATTGTATCTCGATTATTCTGTATGATAAAGTTGTAGGGACTTTGGATTCCCTTTGTTGCTATGAAGAGTATTGGGGGGTTTTGTTTGTTTGTTTATTTAATTTAGTAGGTCACTTGACTGAACTCTCATTGCAAAGCTGTCACTCTTTTAGTGGATTGCAGCTGACATTTCCTTTCAGTTCCTTTAGGCTTTGCTAGCCAACTTGGCATCTATCCTACACAGGCATTGGTTCAGGGGTCAACCAGATACTTGGGCAGAGTTTATACTCAGAATCTGGGGTTCCCCTCTCTAGTTCACTCTTTCCTGAGTTTCCTCCTTCATTTTCCTTGAAATCCATTCCCTTATTCTTGAAAACAGTATAAGTGCAGGTTTCTATCCAGGTTTTAGCCATCCAACATGGGAGGACTGGGGCTTGCCCTCAGGCTAAACTTGTAAAAGCTAAGAAATTCACCCAGTGCCCTTCCCTTCTTCCAAGTGTCAATAACATCTCCCATTCCCCCAGCTCTGGAATCTGCCTGCTGTGTGTCACTCTCCTTCTGATAACTGTATTTTTAGTATGTTGCTCAGAGGTGATAGCTGTTATCTCTGGGAGGGTTGATCTGTTAAGAGCTATTCAGCCAGGATCAGAGGCTGAAAATCCTATAATACCTCTCTGAAGAGCTGTGTTGAGGGTTGTATGAGATAATATCTATAAAGTGTTCATAGTAGCTGCTCAGTAAATGTTGCCTTCCCACACCGCAATCCCCAAGCTGCTGTTTTTATGCCTGCAATCACCATTCCATAAACATACAATGCTTTGCTCTTCTTGAAGCACTTTCATCTCTATTGTATTATTTTACCCTTACAAAATCTCTGAGGGATCTGTAGGGTGGCATTATTCCCCTCTTTATAGGTGAGAAAGCTAAGGTTTAGAAGAATTATGGGACTAGCCTAAAGCCACATAGTTAAACAGTAACAAAGGCTGGACCAGCCCCCATGGTCTCTGATGTCTCCCTCCACCAACATCTGCTGGCAGTGGGACTAGCAAACAGTGTGAATTAGCAAACCAGACAGGATGCGGGAAGGAAACCCCACAACCACTCCCTTTTCTATAGAGGAATCCTGGAGGCATGTTGGAATGTGTCTCCCTGAGCCTACCTTCATCCAGATGTGAAAGTGCTGTGGACTGTCAGGGTCAAGCACTGATGGGTCTGAACACCCTGGTGAGTGTATGCTAAATGCCCCTGAGGGTCCCTGCATTTATCATGAGCCCAGGGGGGGAGTGGTGTGTTACCATGACATCAGCACTACCACCGGCTTCCAAAAATTGTGTACCATGGGGTATTAAAGCCAGTTTCCTAACCTGTTAAATGGGCAAAATATCTACTCTGCCAGATTTATGGGTTTATTGCAGCTACTGAGATAACGTGAAGAATGTTAAGAGTACTTTGTAAACCAAAGTGTACGTACTGACGGTGTGTCTGTAAGACAGTGTGGCCACGGTCCTTAGGTCTCCAGCCACTCAGAGAGACACAGGGCTCCTCTCTTGCTGCAACACAGATGTGGGTCCGAGTGTCTGAGTTGAACCCACTCAAGAGGACGTGTAGCCAAGCAGAGCTCAGAGCCGGGCAATACTGAGTTCAAATCCTTGTTGCTCTATTTCCTAGCTGTGCACCTGGGGCAAGTTATTTCACTTCTCTGAACCTCAGTTTTCCCATCTGAAAACTGAGAATAATAATGATAATGGTAGGACTAATAAATAAATCATAAGGGTATTATGAGGGTTAAATGTGATTACGTGTGTTAAGTGCTTGATGTCAGGCAGATGGTGGATATTGAATAAATAAGAGCTAATAATAAAACTGGCAAATGTGACCTGTGGGGGCACTTCCCTACAGAGGCTCTGAGCAGGCTGCCCAGTGTGATGGAAAGCAGAAGTAGCAGGCTGGACTCCTGTGCCCAGCATTGTCCATGACCCGCCTTGTAACCTGTGGTCCTGGAAAACGAGATCCAACTCTGGACCTCAGTGCCTCCCCTGAAACCTGCAGGGGTTGGACGAGATCCTGTCCTCCGGGTTCCACATTCTGTAGCTGAGCGGATTCTAGGCCTTCTTAGGCAAGGCAAGGGAAGCAGGGAAGAAGGCGGGATTGGCAGACTCAGGCCCTGTCCCAGACTGATGTCTGCAGGGACGGGAAGGCATCCAGACGCTGCTGAGCCCTGGAAATGTGGCCCGGGGGATGCGGCTGCAGGAAATCCCCGGGGAGAGATAGATTTCCCACACGGAAGCAGAGAGGGCACCACAGGAGGTACACAGAGCAAAACCCAGCTGGGCTGAGGGAGTCAGAGATCCCCAGAGTGGAAGCTGGGATTTCAGCCACAAATCAAACCGGCCTCAGGCCTTCCCGCCAAAGTCCCTCCCCCCAAAGTCCCTCCCCCACCTCCTCTTCTAATGGGACCCGTTTCAACACCATCATGAAGTGAGCTCATTCCCGGGCCTGGCCCAGCAAGGCCTTGCATAGCACACCCCTTCCCTACACCCTCCCTCTCTCTGCTTGAGCCTCCAGCCAGAAGTAGTCAGGCTGAAGTTCGCACCCCAGCTTTGCCACTTACTGCTCTGTGACCTTGGACAAGTGTCCTAGTCAGCCTGGGCTGCCACAACAAAAGACCACAGAGAGGGTGGCTTAAATAGCAAACATTTATTTCTCACAGTTCTGGAGGCTGGGAAGTCCAAGATCAAGGTGCCAGCAGATGCAGTGTCTGGTGAGGGCTCTTTTCCTGGTTTGCAGATGGCTGTCTTCTCCTGGTATCCTCATGTGGCAGAGAGCAAGGAAACTTGTTCTGGTGTCTCTTTTTATAGGGGCACTGAATCCATTCATGTGGGCTCCACCCTCACAACCTAATTTCTTCCTAAAGGCCCCGTCTCCCACTACCATCAACTTGGGGATTAGGGTTTCAGCATATGAATTTGTAGGGACACAAATATTTGGTCCATAGCAACCAGTCACTTTACACCTCAGTTTGCACATCTGTGCATGAGGGATAATTATCCAACCAATAAAGTTTCAACAGAACAATGTCTTTAAAAGCATGCGAGGGCTTCCGTGGTGGCGCAGTGGTTGAGAGTCCGCCTGCCAATGCAG